>NC_063188.1:53536797-53557364 GCF_023159225.1 Perognathus longimembris pacificus | reverse complement strand
TACCAGGACACACTAGGGTCTCTGTGGTAATGAAGCCATAAAGCCAGCCTGACTTCCTATTGTGTTTCACCTTGTTCTGCTCCTTCCCACTCTAGGCTTGCAACCATCTTGGAGCCATAAAGCCGACTTCACTTCCTGTCATGCTCCAGCCACTCCCCTCCTCCCGCGCACCCCCACCCGTCCTACCCCCACTTCCCCTCTTTCCTGGTCCATACTCCAGGTATTCAAAGGTCCTAGAACAAAGAGTAACCAAATAAAGCCACTAGGTCTTAAAAGTTCTACTGGAAAGAAGCAGGCTGATGAAATAATCCAGATATAAACATATTCGCCCTGTAGAACATCTGTGGAAAGCACTTTCCTTCATTAAATATTAAGTGAAAGAGAGGGAAAAAAACAGAAGAACATATAACACCAAGGAGCTTCATTATTCTACATGTATGAGTATGTCTGTGTATGCGTGTGTGTCTAACATAAATACTAAAATTTCATAGTGACATATCTAGTATGGGAATTATAATTTTACATTCCTTGCTATGATTGTATTTTTATTAATTATTGGATTTTGGCTATCATTTTTATTAATTTATTTTATTTTGTTTTTGGTTATTTTATTATCTTTAAGTAGCTGTACAGGAGTTGCCATTTAACAAAGCACAGTATGAATACAATGTATAACAATCAATGTCACTCCTTTCAACATTCTCACCCTATTTCAACGTAGCCTATTCCTTTATTTTCCTTAAATATATATATGTGTGTGTGTGTGTGTGTGTGTGTGTGTGTGTGTGTGTGTGTGTGTATGAGTTCTTGACTTCTCTCTTCCCTTGGAGGTATGGCTCAGGTGGTAAAGAATCAGCTCATGAGTATAAGTATTCTGCTATGACTACCTTTATTTTTCACAAAATACTGTTTTATTGTTTTTTCAAATTTTTATTATCAAACTGATGTACAGAGAGGTTACAGTTTCATACGTTAGGCATTGGATACATTTCTTGTATTGTTTGTTACCTTGCCCCTCATACCCCTCCCTAATCCCCCTTTCCATTTCCCCCCTGAGGTGTTCAGTTCACTTACACCAAACAGATTTGCAAGTATTGCTTTTGTAGTTGTTTGTCTTTTTTTACCCTGTGTCTCTGAATTTTGGTATTCCCTTTCAATTTCCTAGTTCTAATACCAGTATAGATGGTTTCCAATGTACTCAGATAAGATACAGAGATAGTGTAGGTACAACCACAGGAAGGTGATACAAGAACATCATCAATAGTAGAAGTTACAGATACACATGGGATGTTGAAAGTAGTTACAACTGTGATATAACAATTGTTTCCATAACATGGAGTTCATTTCACTTAGCATCATCTTATGTGTTCATAAGGGTATAGCTATTGGATCTTGTGATGCTCTGCTATGACTTGCCTGAACCTGTACTAATTATTCCCAAAAAGGGAGACCAGAGAGAACATGTTTCTTTGGGTCTGGCTCACTTCACTTAGTATAATTTTGTCCAAATCCTTACATTTCCTCACAAAGGGGACAATGTCATTCTTTCTGATAGAGGCATAAAATTCCATTGTGTATATGTACCACATGTGACTGATCCATTCGTCTACTGAGGGGTATCTGGGTTGGTTCCAGATTCTCGCTATGACAAATTGTGCTGCGATGAACATTGTTGTGCTGGTGGCATTACTGTGATTTTGTTTGTGGTCTTTTGGATAGATACCCAAAAGTGGGGTTGCTGGGTCATAGGGGAGTTCTATATTTAGCCTTCTGAGGAATCTCCATACTGCTTGCCAGAGTGGCTGAACCAATTTACATTCCCACCAACAATGAAGTAGGGTTCCCTTTTGGCCACATCCCCTCCAACAATTGTTATTGTTAGTTTTCTTGATATATGACATTCTTACTGGGGTGAGATGGAATCTCAATGTTGTTTTAATTTGCATTTCTTTTGTGGCCAGTGATGTAGAGCATTTTTTCACATGTCTCTTGGCCATTCTCATTTCCTCATCAGAGAAGTCTCTTAGTAAGTCTTCAGCCCACTTGATGAGGGAGCTCTTGGTTCTTTGCAGTTTTGTTTTGGAAGAAGGTAATTTTTTCAGTTCTGCATATATTTTAGATATGAGGCCTTTGTCCGTTGAATGGCAGGTAAAGATCTTCTCCCAGTCTGTGGGCTTTCTGTTTATCTTGCAAGCTATGTCCTATGCCGTACAGAAGCTCTGCAATTTGATGCAGTCCCATTTGTCCAACCTTTCTTTGATTTGTAGCCTTTCTGGGTCTTTGTTAAGGAAGTTCCGTCCTGCACCAAGGAGCCCAAGTGTTTCTGCTACTCCTTCCTTTAGTGTTTTCAGGGTGTCTGTTTTGATTTCGTGGTCTTTAATCCATTTGGAATTGATTTTGGTGCAGGGTGATACACAAGGATCTAGTTTTAGTTTGTTGTATGTGTTGAGCCAGTTTTGCCAGGACCATTTGTAAAGAGGCTATCTTTCTTCCAAAATATTGTTTTAGCTCCTTTATCAAAGATTAAGTAGGCATAGTTCTGTGGGTTCATTTCTGTGTCTTCAATTCTGTTCCATTGGTTTTCAGGCCCGTTCCGGTGCTAATACCAAGCTGTTTTTATTACTATAACTTTATAGTACATCTTGAAGTTGTGTATTGTAATTCCTCCAGCACTGTTCTTTCTGCTTAGGATTGGTTTTGCTATTCTAGGTCTTTTATTGTTCCATATGAATTTCTGGATTGCGTCCTCTATTTCATTAAAAAATGGTGTTGGGATATTAATAGGTATTGCATTGAATTTGTAGATAGCCTTTGGCAATATTGCCATTTTGATTATATTAATCCTGCAATCCAGGAGCATGGGAGGTTTTCCCATTTCCTTAGTTCTGACTTAATTTCGTTTTTCAAGCTTTTAAAGTTCTCATCAAAGAGGTCTTTCACTTCTTTGGTTAAGGTTATTCCTAGGTTATTTTATGCTTTGGGGGGCTATTGCAAAAGGAGTTGCTTTCCTGATTTCAGCCTCGGTCTTCAGATCATTAGCATAGAGAAAGGCCATTGATTTGTGAAGGTTTATTTTATATCCTGCAACTTTTCCAAATTTCTGGATCAGCTCTAGTAGCTTTGGGGTAGAGTCTATGGGATTCTTTAGTTATAGGATCATGTCATCTGCCAAGAGAGAAAGTTTAAATTCATCTTTTCCTATTTGGATCCCCTTTATATTTTCTTCTTGCCTATTTGCTCTGGCTAGGAATTCTAGTACTATGTTGAAGAGCAGGGGAGAGATTGGACATCCCTGCCTTGTTCCTGATTTTCAAGGGAATGGCTTTAGTTTTTCACCATTTAGAGTTATGCATGCTGTTGGTTTGTCATAAACTGCCTTGATTATATTCAGGAATGTTCCCTGGAATCCCAGTTTTCCAGGGCTTTTAGAATAAATGGGTGCTGGATTTTATTAAACACTATTTCCGGATCCAGAGATAAAACCATGTGGTTCTTTAACTTGCTCCGGTTGATGTGGTGAATTACATTAATTGACTTGCATATATTAAACCAACTTTGCATCCCTGGGATGAATCCAGTTTGATCGTGGTGTATGATTTTTTTGATGACATGTTGAAGTCGATTGGCCAGAATTTTGTTGAGAATTTTTGCGTCTATGTTCATCAGGGAGATCGGTCTATAGTCCTCTTTCCGTGATGAGTCTCTGCCTGGTTTTGCGATGAGGGTTATACTGGCTTCATAGAATGACTCTGGAAATGAACGTTCTCTTTCAAGTTCATTAACGAGTTTGAGAAATATTGGTGTGAGTTCTGTTTTGAAGGCCTTGTAGAATTCTGCAGTGAATCCGTCTGGACCTGGGCTTTTCTTGGATGGGAGATCATTTATTGCCGTTTCTATTTCCATACTGGATATGGGTCTGTTTAGAAGGTTTAAATCTTCATGTTTAAGTTTGGGGATATGAATTTTTTCTAGGAAATCATCCATTACTTCCAAGTTCTCGAATTTGTTGGCATAAAGGTTTGCAAAATAGTCCCTTATTATTTTCTGAATTTCGGTTATTTCTGTGGTGATGTTACCTGTTTCATCTCTTATCTTGTTTATTTGAGTGTGCTGCCTTCATTTTTTGGTCCGGTTTACTAGGGGTCTGTCTCTCTTGTTGATTTTTTCAAAGAACCAACTCTTTGTTTTGTTGATTCTTTCGATGTTTTTTTTCGTCTCTAATTGATTTAATTCTGCTTTGATTTTAATTATTTGCTTCCGTCTATTGATTTGGGGTTTGGCTTGTTGTTCTCTCTCAAGGAAATTAAGGTGCTTCCTTAAATTATTGAGTTGCTGTTTCTCTAGTTTGTTGATGTATGTACTCAGAGATATAAATTTTCCTCTGAGTACTGACTTTGCTATGTCCCAAAGGAGCTGGTACTTTGTGTCCTCAACTTGGTTGAATTCCATAAACATTTGAGTTTCCGTTTTAATTTTTTCAATGACCCACTGATGGTTCAGCAGTGTGTTGTTTAGTCTCCATGAATTGTAGGATTTTCTGTGGTGGCTGTTTGAGTTGAGCTCTAATTTTATTCCATTGTGGTCTGAGGGAATGGTTTTGATACTTCTGAATTTGTACAGATTTTCTTTGTGCCCTAAGATGTGATCTATTTTGTGGAATGTTCCATGTTCTGCGTAGAAGAATGTATGTTCTGTTTTTGCTGGGTGGAATATTCTGTAGATGTCGGTTAAGTCTAGTTGGTCTATGCATTTAAAGTCCCCAACTATCAATGTGTTTGGGTCTATGAGTGTTTTTAGAGTCCGTAGTGTTTTTTGATGAAGTTGGGTGCTCCTGCAGTTGGTATGTAGATATTTAGAATGGTTATATCTTCCTGTAGGTGAGATCCATTTATTGATATGTAGTAACCTTTGTCTCTTCTTACCTTTTTAATTTTGAAGTCAATTTTGTCTGATACTAGGATTGCAACTCCAGCCTGCTTATGAGGGCCATTTGCTTGATAGATTTGATTCCAGCCTTTCACTTTTAGAAGATGTTTACTTTTGCTGGATAGATGTGTCTCTTGGAGGCAGCAGAAAGATGGGTCTTGATTTTTGATCCAACTTATGAGCCTATGTCGTTTGATTGGAGAATTAAGTCCATTAATGTTGAGAGTTAGGATTGAGAGATGCTCGTTTGTTCCTTTCATTATCACTATCTTGTTTAAAGCTGTGTCTTCCCATTTCTTGGTCTGATGTTTACTATTTAGGGTTCATTTCTCTTTCTGTGTTGGGATCTTGATTATTTTCCCTGTATAGTACATCTTTAAGGATTTTCTGTAAAGCTGGTTTGGTGGAGATATATTGCTTCAGTTTTTTTCTTTCTGTGGAAGACTTTTATTTGACCTTTGGCTATGATTGAGAGTTTAGCTGGGTACAATTTTCTTGGTTGGTAGTTCATTTTATTTAGGATGTGGCATACCTCATTCCAGGCTCTCCTTGCTTTCATGGTCTCTTCTGAGAAGTCTGGGGTAATTCTGATTGCTTTTCCTTTATATGTGATGGTTTTCATCTCCCTAACTGCTTTAAGGATTCTTTCCTTTTACTCTACTGATCCTATTTTGATCCCAATGCGTCGGTGGGATGTCCTATTCTGGTCTGGTAGGTTTGGGGTCTAAATGCTTCTTGTATGTGTATAGGCCTTTCCTTCCGGATATTTGGGAAGTTCTCAGCTAATATTCTGTTAAATAGATTGCCTATCCCATTAACCTCTTTCTTCAAGTTTTCCTCGATACCTATTATCCTTAAATTGGGCTTCCTGATTGTGTCTTGAATCTCCTGTAGCGATCTGTTTTGTTGATTGGACTGGATTTGTATTAATTTTTGATCTTTCTCCATAGAATCTAAGGAATCTTCAGTTCCTGAGATTCGATCCTCTGCTTCAGTTAGTCGGGACTGTAGGCTTGCTACTTGATTTCGAATACCTTTTCCTTCTGACTGGTCTTTCTTGATGATTTCCATGTCATTTCTTAGGTCTTGTATGGAATTCTTTACTTCATTAACTTCATTACTTTGGTTTTGAGTGTTGTCTCTCAAATCTTTAAGCTGGGTAGGTATCTTTTCATTTGACTCTTGAAGTTTATTTATCTTTCTATTTGTGGATGCCATGAAATTCTCCATTAATTTTTGCTTTGCCTCCTCACACTCTAGAATAATTTACTGAAGAGATTCAAACTTTTCATATATAATGTTTATCAGTAGACTTTGTAGAGCATTTTGTGGGTTCTCTTCTATGTTTTTGATTGACTGCTGTGCTTCCTGCTTGTTTTGAGTTTGAGATAAGACTCCATTGTTTGCCATCTTTCTTGTGTTCCTTCTGCCCATTTGGATTGGGGAATGCCAGTCTACCAGTGTTGGGGTCCATCATTCTCCCCTGGATGGAAGGGGCCTGATGCACCTCCCCCAGCTGCGGAATGCGGCCCTTCTATCCTCTCTACATTGGAATCCGGAGAAACCGGTTGGGCAAATAGACCCCCGACTTAGCTGGCAGCCAGCCTGGCGCCTACCAGCCCCGCCCTGGTTTGGCACGCTCAGAGTGAAGGTAGCCCCTTGGAGGTCAAGTGACCAGCCCCTTGGGACTCAGGTGACAGCCGCTTAGCCTATGGGAATCCTGGCCAACCCCCTTCCCTCTGAATCATCTCCCCTTGTCCTTCTCTCAATAAAGTTAGTTCGCTCTCAGAAGCTTACTCCGTGGTCTATGTACGCTAGCTCCCAGACAAGGATAGCGGCCACATTGCCACGCGGGTCGCGCACACGCCAAGCCGGAGTCACCCCTACGTCTCACCCTGACAGACCTGCAGGCCGAGGGTTAGGGGAGAGGACGATACGACGGTAATAAGAGAGAAAGGAATAAGCATTTGAGCCGGAGCAGAGAAAGCAGCCCCAACATAGTGGCGCCCAGCGTGGGTTGCAGGAATCCACGCGAGAAAGCCCGGCTCCCGACCGGCCCTGACAGAAAGCAGGTTGGAAATCCTGAGACGCGCGGTCCTCCCACCCCAGGTAAGAGGATGGGACAAGTCCAGAGTCGGCGAAACAATTCGCCCCTTAAGATCCTAAAGTTCACCCTCCAAAACGCGGGGATTAATATCTCAGAGCCCTGCGCCATACAAATTTGGGAGGAATTGACCCACAGGGTCCCGTGGCTAACTGGAGCCAACCCACTCTCATGGGAAACTTGGGACCGACTAGAGCAGGAATTACATACGGCACAATGGGGAAAACTCCCACTGCGAGCCATTAAGACTCTCAAGGCTTGCCTCTCTTGGGACCCGGGCGGGGAGTCCCTGGATTCAGTAGAAGGAAGCCGGAGGGAATTTTGATCTGGAGCGGGCCCCGATGCCCTACTCCGAGAGGCCCTGGGACGAAATCTCGTTCAGTACCCAGGAATCCAAGCCGCGGCTGGCAGGAGATGAGCAGAGCAGCCACAGGCTTGCTACCCCTCCCCCATATGAGACTCAGCTTGACTCTATACATATGCAGATTTCAGCAGTCCTGAGCTGCCGCTTTTTCTGGGGTGGCGGCGGCGGCGCCCCGCAGCAAAAAAAAAAAAAAAAAAAAAAAAAAACTGGCCTGGCCACTTTTAAATTCAGAGGCCTTGAAACTACAGATTTTCATGAGTCCAGGAGGACGGTTCTTGAGAGAGGCAGGCTGAACGCGTCCTGGACAAAACATCTGCTTTACAGCCTGACTTTCAGATTCCCCACCAACCAAGGCAATAAACAGCCTGAGGGCAGTCCCCATTGCCCCCGAGATAAGGCCAGAGACAGTAATCATGATATTTGGAAAAAAGTTCCGATTATTAATTGATACAGGAGCAGATCGGACCATATGCATTTAATTGGACAACATTATTATTGGATCAGCAGACGCCCATGTGCTAGACTTGGCCTATAGCAAGGCCCAAACACTCCTTCAAGGAGGAGGGCTGCGTATAGCGGGTGACAAGGTTCAGAAAGTATACCCCTTCAAGATCTTGGGGACAGAGCTTAAACTAGACTCTGTATGCCCACTCAAGCCCCAGTTATCCTTCCAGGCAACTTATACTCTGGTGGAGATGCAAAGACTGTTAGGTGAAATTAATTGGCTAAGATCCTGGCTTCAACTGCCTACACAGGAGCTGTTACCGCTCCATGACCCTTTGAAGGGCAAGGCCCCCACTGATGTTATTACAATAACTCCATCACTCCAAACAGCCTTCCAGAAAATCCAATTGGCCTTAAATAAGGCACAGCTGGCACGCTACAAGCCTAAGTGCCCACTTTGCCTTTGGATCCTCCCCGGATCCGAACTCTCTTCAGCTGCAATTACGCAATCAGGCGAGCCCCTTCAATGGGTGCACACATCAGTGGGAGGAGCTCCCAGAGTTTATTCCCAGCTGGACCAGCTAGCTACCTTGGTAATTAAGGGCAGGGATACTTCCCTGAGACATTATGGAAGAGATCCTGACATGCTAACTATTCCCTACCGGTTGTCAGATTTTGAATGGGTCAGGAGAAATAATTCACGTGTGTCTAGTGCCCTGGAGGGCTTTATGGGTAAGATAGATTGCCACTATGGCACTTCAAGATGGGTGACCTCATTTTCCAGGCTACAATGGACACCCCCTGTGCTTTTTTCTACCAAGCGTCTTGTCAAGGCTGCCAATGTCTTTACAGATGGTGGGCGAGCTGGCTCTGCCATAGTGGTGTGCTCCGCCTCGCCCCCTGCCGGTGGGAAAGATAACACCCATTACTTTGAAGCCGTCACTGGCTCTGCACAGTTTAAAGAGCTGTACGCAGTCGCCTTGGCACTGACCCATGTTAAACAGCCAATGAACTTGTTCTCTGATAGTCTATATGTGGTTAATTTGCTACCCAACCTGGTATGTTCATATGTCAAGTTGGATGGAAACCCAATCACTCCTCTGATGATCCAAGTCAGGTCTCTGTTAAAAGAGCGGAGTGAGCCTATTTTTTTACAGCACCTTCGTGGACACCAAGGACTGCCTGGGGACCTGGCACAAGGTAATCATATGGCTGACCAGCTGGCCACTAATGGAACCATCATAGCTCTGGCCATTGTACAACCTCAAAACCTCCAAATGGCCAAAGGGCTTCATGAGCGTACTCACTTAAATTGGAGAGGGTTACATCAGAGATTTCCTTCAATTCCTATAAAAGACTTAAAAAAGATTATAAGGACTTGCAAATCATGTATGCCTTTCATGCAAGTCCCTCCCTTACAATCTCCAGGTGTAAATTCAAGAGGTTTAAGACCCAACTTAATTTGGCAGACTGATGTGACCCATTACGCCCCCTTTGGAAGGCTAAAATATATATTTATGTCCATTGACACCTGCTCTGGTGCATGTTGGGCCTCCCTGCATACCGGTGAAAGAGCACGGCATGCTGAAAGCCACTTCTTACAATGTTTTGCTATCCTAGGACTGCCTTTACAGGTTAAAACAGATAATGGACCTTGTTTCACCAGTAAGCCTTTACAGGCATTTTTCCAAATGTGGAATATTAAACATACCACTGGAATACCTTATAACCCAAAGGGTCAAGCCATCATTGAGAGGCATAATAAGACCATGAAGGATCAATTATTAAAACAAAAAGGGGGGGAAGCCCCCAGGACCAGCTGAGGACAGCGATGTTTACATTGAATATTTTAAATTTCTCTAAGGACCAACCTCTGTCAGCTTTCCAGAGACACTGGTCAAGCCAAACACCCTACTTAAAAGTGGAGGCCCGGTGGAAGGATTCTCTGACAGGGGCGTGGCGTGGACCCGACCCAATTATCAGTGCAGGAAGGGGATTCGCCTGCATCTTCCCTACTGGGGAACCGAATCCAATCTGGATACCAGCTAGAGATGTAAAATATTGTCCAACAGAATGACCACCCAAGGGCACCTCCCCTTGAGGGATGTCTCCCCTTGTTTCCTCTCAGGAAAGCAAAGACCGAGGTGGAATTTTCTAAGGAGAAACTGGAAAGCCTGCCTGCACCAGCGATGGACCTGGACCCAGTGTCGGCCCTGTTTCTTCCCTGGACCCTGCCTGACGCCCTTTGGAGTAACGTTTGCTGTGGCAGCGTGGCCCACAGCCTTGCACAAGGACCAAAGGGAAAATTTGCACGGTTGTCCCTCCCTTTCGCTCCCCCCTTTGCTGCTTATCTCGGGGGTCCCCATTGGGGGGAAATAGGAGCTAAAGGACTTGGACACTTTAATGTTTTATTATAAATGTTTATAATAAGTAAGGTATTGGCACCTTGCTGCAATGTTTACTATGAAGTGTTTACTAACCTCAGTTGTTAAGTTACCAGCATCCTAGCTGCCACATCACCAGGACCTGAACCTGCCCCTCTACCTCACCATCGAGGGAAGGAAGAGCCATCTGCGCTGCCTTGAGCGACACCAGACTGGACCAGAATTCCTGTTTTCCGTGGACTGACCCCGATAAGAGACCCTCCATTGCCTTGTGCCTTGTTGTAATTACTCATGTGTTACAATCGCTCATGTGTTACAGTTGCTCATGTTTGCATTTGCCTTGTATTACGATTGCTTATGCTCATGTCTGCTTTATGCTCCCATTTACCTTATGTTTACATTGGGTCTCTTGTTGTAAGCGATGGGCCAGAGCTGTCTAGGTACCAAGTGGCCTTTGGCCTTTTAGCCATATAAGAACCCCAAGAGGCTCGTCACTCAAACCCTAGGACCTGCTGCTCAGTAAGGTCCGCCGGCACCGGAAAAAATTATCAGGCTTTCTTTCGAATGCCAATCCTACTCTCCCGAAGGCCTCTCATCGGGCCCGCCAGCCCGGCAGGAAGGTCAGCCTGAAGAGCTAGGGTGTTAGCCCAAGACGGGTAAGACTCCCCTTGGGGGGGGGGCAACCTAAGACATGGCGCGCTCTTGAGTAGGGGGCCTCCTGCTGTTCGAAAAAAAATATATAAAAGAGGCAGATGTTGGGGTCCATCTTTCTCGCCTTGATGGAAGGGGCCTGATGCACCTCCCCCAGCTGCGGAATGCGGCCCTTCCATCCTCTCTACATTGGAATCCGGAGAAACGGGTTGGGCAAATAGACCCCCGACTTAGCTGGCAGCCAGCCTGGCGCCTACCAGCCCCGCCCTGGTTTGGCACGCTCAGAGTGACGTAGCCCCTTGGAGGTCAAGTGACCAGCCCCTCGGGACTCAGGTGACAGCCGCTTAGCCTATGGGAATCCTGGCCAACCCCCTTCCCTCTGAATCATCTCCCTTTGTCCTTCTCTCAATAAAGTTAGTTTGCTCTCAGAAGCTTACTCCGTGGTCTATGTACGCTAGCTCCCAGGGTAGGATAGCGGTCACATTGCCACGCGGGACACGCGCACGCCAGGCCGGAGTCACCCCTACGTCTCACCCTGACAGACCTGCAGGCCGAGGGTTAGGGGAGAGGACGATACGAGGGTAATAAGAGAGAAAGGAATAAGCATTTGAGCCGGGTCAGAGAAAGCAGCCCCAACATACCAGCACCTGTGAGCACTGTTTAAGACCCAAAGCAGCCCTTACCAAGCACTGTTGTGTAAATCTTACAAGTTCACAATTATATACAGATACCTTGTATACCTGTCTATAAAATTAGATTTGGTGTTCATAAAGAATACAATTTCAGTATAACAACCGCTCCTGGGCCCTGTTTTCAGTAGTTACTTATTTACTGTTACAACCCTATAAGCAATTCTTGTTTTTATATTAAGTTCTTTTAGGACTGCCTTTCTCTATGAACCCCTTTGATTCACTCGGATTAAGCTGGGATACCCTCTATCCAATAACCAGGAGTCAATGGAACCTGGAGGTCCAGGCAGTAAGTCAGGAGGGTAAGTTGGAGGCAGTAAAGAGAATAGAGTAAAATGTATTGGGGGGGTGATTGTGGTTTAGTTTCCGTGACGTGGAAATGTGAAGAAGAGTAGAATCAATAGAAAGAACAAGGTTAAAATGATAGACAATGGATTGTTAGCAGAAAAGAGTGGAGGTGTTATTCATAGGAAAGTAGTTTTTAAAGAAAGAGAACGCAGAGAGGGAAATAATGTAAAAATACTAAAAGACAGATGCACAAAACAGAGACAAATTATTTAAAAAAGAAAAAAAATAAAAAGGAACAAATCCGGAAAAGGAACAACCCAAACAAACAAAGATACAAAAAAAACTTGATAAATCAAACCGGTAAAAATGGAAAACAAACAAACAAAAAAAAAACCCAACGACTTTTCAGAAGTGAAAAAATTAAAAAAAATTTTTTTTTAAAGTTTAAAAAATGTTTGAAAAAAAAATGGAGTCCTCCTTGTTTGGGTGTTCTTTCCCCAGTCTCTGGTTTCCTTGCGATGCTCTGCACTCTATTTTCCTGATTGGCTGGTTTGACTTGCTTTCAGATTGCAGGGGGTGGCCCTCTTCTGACCCTTCTCCCCTGTTGGTGCAATCCTTGGTTTCTGTGGTTCGCACAGCCTTCAGGTAGGCCTTGGGCATCCTCTGTAGATGGGGATGTGAGCAGTCTCCGGAACTGTGGCTCCTCTGTCTGCTCTGGGGCCACTGCCTTTGACGCCTGGCTTTGAATAGGCTGTGGTCTCAGCAGGGCGGGGCGCCTCTGGCTTGTTTTACCTGGCTGAGAGTTGCTTGCCTGGGGGAGGCTCCTCCTTCCTGGGCAGGTCGGCCTCCTTGGCGGAGGTGGCTATGGAATGCAGCTCCGTTTCAGGCTGGGAATTGGGCTTCCTCTGTGGCGGGACCATTTAACTGTCTCAGGAACTGTTTATTCCTCCGTCTGGTGTTTCTGTGCCACTGGTAGCTGCTCGTTGCTATTGCTTTAAATTTAGAAATTCCATTGGGCAGGGCGGGGCACCTCTGGCTAAGTCAATGTCCAGGACTCGCCTCCCGCCAGGGCAGGGGGTGTTCTCCTGGGCGGAGCTGGCTCTCACTGGTCCATCCCTCTTGCCCTTTTCAAAGATGGCTCCTTTGACCTCGCTTTCCCCAGGCCCGCTTTAGTTCCAATCTGGTCTGACTCTATGCCAGTGGCAAAGATGGCGCTTTGCTCTGGGTGTGGGGGAAGGGCTGCCTTCCAGATACTGCTCTGTGGGCGCGAGTGAGAATATCTTTCTTGGGATACTCACGCTTTCCCTGCGATTTCAGGTCGTCCTTGCTCAGCCGTCGTCTGGAGGATTTCTCCCTGGTGTACTCTGTGTGCTTTAGCCACGCGGAGTGCGGGTTGTTGTGCTGAGCACTGTGCCGGTGCCAGCACTGGCGCAGCTGTGGGATGCCGCCCGGAGCTCAAATTTGTGTTTTCAGACTAGCAAAGTCGATTTTTCCTTCCTGGCCAGAATCCCTGTACTGTTAGAACTTACTCTGACTGTCTTTCTAGGAGTAAAAGTTTCTTTTTTTTTATTCAAATTTTTATTATGAAACTGACGTACAGAGAGGTTACAGTTTCATATGTTAGGCACTGGATACATTTCTTGTACTGTTTGTTACCTTGTCCCTCATACCCCCCTCCCTCCCCCCCTTTCCCTTCCCCCCCCCCCCCCGGAGGTGTTCAGTTCACTTACACCAAACAGTTTTGCAAGTATTGCTTTTGTAGTTGTTTCTCTTTTTTTACCCTGTGTCTCTCAAATTTGGTATTCCCTTTGAATTTCCTGCTTCCAATACCAGTAAACACGGTTTCCAATATACACAGATAAGATTACAGAGATAGTATAGGTACAACCACAGGAAGGTGATATAAAAACATCATCAATAATAGAAGCTACACATGCACATAGGACGTTGAAAGTAGTTACAACTGTGATATAACAATCACAGTAATGCCACCAGCACAACAATGTTCATCGCAGCACAATTTGTCATAGCGAGAATCTGGAACCAACCCAGATGCCCCTCAGTAGACGAATGGATCAGTCACATGTGGTACATATACACAATGGAATTTTATGCCTCTATCAGAAAGAATGACATTGTTCCATTTGTAAGGAAATGGAAGGATTTGGAAAAAGTTATACTAAGTGAAGTGAGCCAGACCCAAAGAAACATGGACTCTATGGCCTCCCTTATTGGGAATAATTAGTACAGGTTCAGGCAAGTCATAGCAGAGCATCACAAGGCCCAATAGTTATACCCTTATGAACACATAAGATGACGCTAAGTGAAATGAACTCCATGTTATGAAAACGATTGTTATATCACAGGAGTAAAAGTTTCTATGGGGTGAGAAAACTGTGATGTCGGAGGGAGCTCAGCTAGGGCTCCGAAGCTCCTCCGCCGTCTTCCCGGATGTGTTCCCTGCTATGACTTTCTAACTGCTGAAAATTTGCTAAAGTTTTAGAAATCCATTTAACATTATCCTACATTTATTTTATAATTATAGAAAATGAGTATATCACTTTTGGAAGAATTTTTTCTTTATACAAGAATCAGTCATCTATTGAGCAGTTGGGCACTAAGAGTTTTCTTTATTTTTAATTTGTGAGTTAATATACTTTTGCAGTATGAGGGCCTTTCATTAAGATACATACCGTTTACATTGTAATGGTTATGACAATAGTAATTGTAATGGGACACAAATGTAAAACGAGGACAATCTAGAAGGGGATCAATGGGAAAGAGCAGGGAAAAATCAGGTGATGCTGTGAGGTGGTAATGTCCCAAGGTGTGTGTGTGTGTGTGTGCGCAATTTTGATTTGTATGTTAATGATGTTGAGCATTTCTTCATCCCGCCCCAATTTATTGTTTTAGAGGTGATATACAACAGGGTTACCTTTAAATACATCTGGAAATAAGTACATTTCCTTCGCACAGTGTCATCTGTTCCCTCATTCTCTCCCATTCCCTACCTCCCATCTCCACCCATGATTTGACCTTTCTGCTGGGGAAGGCTGCAGAGATGAAATTTCTTCATGTATTTTTTAGCCATTAATAATTTATTTTCTGAGACCTGTCTGTGCAATCTATTTGTTTATTAATTAATCAGATTATTTATTCTTTTATGTTTACTTTTCCCCACATTTTATAGGCATCAATTAGTTATATAGGGAGTTTTATTTTGACATGCTTTTGTACACTTACAATCTATCCCGTCTGTTACTGTCCTTCCTCATCTAACTATTCTCTCAATCAATTTCAACACACTTCATTATTCAATTTGCACACATGTATATACAAAATCCATTTTAACAATTTTCACCCTCCTTCACACTCTGTATTCACACTTTACCATCCCAGTATTATTTATCCTCCCTTCCAGACAGAACCTTTTTCTCTCCCATAACTTAGTGTACCCCAAATGATCAAAGAGGTTTCACTTTGGTGATTGCCTCATGCATATATAATAATATAATTAGAATGATCCCATTGCTACTCCCTATGTCTATTATCACTATATTCTATTGTTGAAGTGCTTTCAGTTATTTTCATTTGGATATCATTTTTGTTAACAAATGAAGTGTATTTCTATAATTTCCATAGTCACAGTAACATTCTTTTTCCTTTCCCCAATAACCTCAAACACTCCCACAAAAAAACATATATGCAAAATCCTATGTTTCTTTGGACATGTGTTTACCTTTTAGGTCCACAAGTGAGAGAAAATCTGTAGTATTTGATATTCCGAACATGACTTACTGTATGTAACGTGTAATCGACAGTTCCATCCCACTTTTCAGCAAAAAACAGAGCTTCATGCTTCTGAAGGGCTGCATAATACTCAATTATGTACATGCACTGTATTTTCTTGATCAACTCTTCACCTGTGTCTGGAGTACATCCATAGCTTGGCTACTGTAAACAGTGCTTCAGTGAACATGGAGATGCAAGTGTTTGTATTATATTGTGATTTACATGTCTTTGGATATATGCCCAAGAATGGCATCACTTAATGTATAGCATTCTGTCTTTAGATTTTTAAGGATGTTCAAAATTGATTTTCAGAGTGGTTTCTCTATTCTTTCTACATTTGCATAAACAACATGTAAGGGGTCCTTCCCCTTCTCCTTACTCATGTCATCATTACCAGGATTTGTTGCGTTCTGTATGATGATTATTTACAGTGGTATTAGAAGAAAGCTCAATATTGTTTTGATTTTCCTTTTCTTATTGCCATGGCTATTGATTATTTCATGTATTTACTGGGCTTTTGAAATTTTTTGAGAAGAATAGTTTCAGCTTTTTTTTTCCCATTTATTTGATTGCTTGTTGTTTCATTGAATGTTTAGTTTTTGAGCTCCATGTACATTCTGTGTATTAATCCCATGTCAGGCATATGCCTGGTAATGACTCTTCCATTGTTTAAATTATCTCTTCAGTCTTATGATTATTTCCTTTGCTGTGCAAAAGCTTTCAAATTTAATAAAATATAACTTGTTAATTGTTCCTCATTTACTAAGCCATTTTTCCTATGTTTTCCTGTAGTCGTTGTAAGGTTTCAGTCATCACATTAAGATCATTGGTCCATATCAAGTTAGTCTTTTTACAGGTTGAGATAACCAGTTATCCTAGCATCATTCATTGAAAAGAATGTCTTTTCTTCCAATATATGCTTTTGGATCTTTTGTCAAAGATCAAATGGCAGTAGGTCTCCTCTTCTGTTCCTTTGGCCTTCCTTCTGTTTTTCTGTCAGTACTATGCTGTTTTTGATACTATGGCTCTGTATTTTAATTTTAAAATCAGTATTATGATATCTCCCACACTGAGGATTTTACTTAGGATTACTATTGTCTTTTATTTCTTATGTCATTTATGGTTCCACACATTTTTTGACAGAGGGTTATAGTTACATACTTAAGGTAGTAAGTACATTTCTTGTCAAATGTGTAACCTCCTCTCTCATTTTTCTCCCACCTTCCCTCCTCCTCAATTCCCACTCCTAAAAATTGTACCATTAATTTACAATATATTTTCTTGTAAGTATTCCTGTTGAATTAGTTCCCCTTTTACTCTTTGTTTCTCCATTTTGTTGTTCCCCTTCCCTTCCCTAATTCATACATACACAATATATACTACATATCTACAATATATATACAAACTCAAGGTAACCAAAATCAAATACAGTGACAACAGGGGTAAAACCGTAGGGAGGATAACAGAAGATAAAACAAATAATTTCATATACTACATTAAAAATAACAACAATGATAAACCACTTGTTTTTATATCTTGGAGTTCATTTCACTTAGCATCATTTTATTTGATCATATGTACATAGCTAGTGAACTATTGCGATCATCTGTTAGGACTATCCTAGACATATACTAATTAATACCAGTGAGCGAAATGATCGAGTCTATGTTTCTTTGGGTCACTTCACTTAGTATGATATTTCCCTCATGAAGGGAATAATGTTATTCTTTCTGATAGAGGCATAGAATTCCATTGTGTAGATGGACCACATATTCTTGATTCACTCATCTGGTAAGGGGCAACTGTATTGGTTCCATATTTTAGCAATGACAAATTGTGCTGCGATGAACATAGTTGTGCTGGTGGCTTTGGTGTGGTCAGGGTCATTAAGGACCTCTATGTTTAGCCTTCTGAGGAACCTCCTTACTGCTTTACAGAGTTGTTGAACAGGTTTACACTCCCACCAACAGTGTAGTAGGGTTCCCTTTTAGCCACATCCCTGCCAGCATCTGTTGTTATTAGTTTTCTTGATGATGACCATTCTTACTGGGATGAGATGGAATCTCAATGTTGTTTTTATTTGCATTTCTTTTATGGCCAGGGACATCGAGTACTTCTTCTTGTGCCTCTTGGCCATTCTCATTTCCTCTACAGACAAGTCTCTCTTTAAGTCCTTAGCCCACTTATTAATGGGGCAGTTGTTTCTTTGAGGATTTCTGGTGGGGGAACTTTTTTTTTATTTCTAAGTATAGTTTAGATATAAGGCCCTTGTCTGTTGTATGGCCAGTGAAGATCTTCTCCCAATCTATAGGCTTTCTATTTATCTTGCAAGCTATGTTCTTTGCCATGCAGAAAGCTCTGCCATTTGATGCAATCCCATTTGTCCGACCTTTCTTTGATTTTTTCTGTTTCTGGGTCTTTATTAAGAAAGTTTTGACCTGTGCCATAGAGTCATAGTATTTCTCCTATTCCTTCCTGCAATGTTTTCAGAATATCTGCTTTTACCTCAAGGTCTTTTAAATTGATTCTGGTGCAGGGTGATATATGAGAATCTAGCTTTAGTGTGTTTTTTCTTCTAAAACAAGTATTTAACCAATTTTTCCAGCACCATTTGTTGAAGAGGCTCTCTTTCTTCCATGTTATTTTTTGGCTCCCTTATCAAAGATTAGGTGACCATAGGTCTGCGGGTTCACTTCTGGTTTTTTTCTTTCTTTTCTGAGGCTATTACAAAATGATTTGCTTTCCTAATTTCAACCTCCCTCTTTCCATTGTTGGCATACAGAAAAGCCATTGATTTTTGAGGATTTATTTTATATTCTGATACTTTGCCCAAGTTTCAGATCAAGTAACTAGGGAGTAGAGTCTGTGAGGTTCTTTAAATACAGTATCCATGTCATCTGCAAAGAGAAAGAGTTTTAATTCATCTTTCCCTATTTGGATCCCCTATATATTTGCCTCTTGCCTTAGTCTTCTGGCTAGGATTTCTAGTATTATATTGAGGAGTGGTGGAGAGAGTGGACATGGTTGTTTCGCTCCTTATTTTAAAGGAAATGGCTTTTACTTTTCACCATTAAGTATAATGCTAGCTGTAGGTTTATCATACACAGCCTTTATTATACTCAGAAATGTTTCATGGATTCTTAGTTTCTCCAGAGCTTTCATCATAAATGGGTGTTGGATCTTGTCAAATGCCTTTTCTGCATCTGGGGAAATGATCATGTGCTTGTGTCCTAGATCCTATTGATGTGATGAATCACATTAATCTATTTGTGTATATTAAACCAGATTTGCTCTCTGGAATGAATTCTGCTTCATCATAGTTTACAATGTTTTTGATGAGTTGTTGAAGTTGATTGATCAGAATTTTACTGAGAAGTTTTGTGTCAATGTTTATCAAAGAAATTAGTGTATAGTTCTCTTTCTTTGATGAGTACCTGTCTGGTTTGGAGATGAGTATAACACTCATCAGGCTGGCTACATATAATGAGTTTAGTAGTGAACTTCGCTTTCAATTTCTTTGAAGAGTTTGAGGAGTATTAATGGGAGTTCTGCTTTGAAGGCCTTATAGAATTCAGCTGTGAATCCATCTTGTCCTGGGCTTTTCTTAGATGGGAGTTCTCATATTGCTGTTTCTATTTCATTATCTGATATGGGTTAGTTGGTTTAAATATTTTTGGTTTAATTTGAGCATATCCATATTTGCTAGAAATTCATCAATATCTTCCAGATCCTCAAATTTGTTAGCAAAAGGTTTGAGAAATATTCCCTGATAGCATTTTATAGTATTGTGAATCTTGGTTGTTTCTGTTGTGATGCTTCCATTTTCATCTCTAATTTTGTTTATTTGGGTGTGCTCTCTTCTCTTTTTTTTTCCCTTGTAATATTTGCTAAGGGTTGTAGCATCCCTGCCACACAGGTGGGTCTCAAACCCACAATTGGGCTAGGAGTCTTTTATTAAGCTGTGCACAGTGCCTGTCCCTCACTATCAGGATGGTGTTCTATGAAATTGTTCTGAGGTTTCTCTTTTGACTTTTTGGCATGTTGATCTATCCAGAGGCGACAGTGGTGTGTTAAGGTCTCCAACAATCAATGTGTTTGGGTCTATGTGTGTTTTTAGAGTCAGTAGTGCTTGTTTAATGAAGTTGGGTAATCCAACATTTGGTGTATAAATATTTAAAATAGTTATAGCATCCTGTAGGAGAGATCCTTGTATTGGAATATAGTAACCTTCTTTGTCTCTTCTCAGTCATTTTAATTTGAAGTCTATTTTATCTGATACTAGAATTGCAACTCCCGCCTTTTGGTGGGGGCTGTTTGCTTTATAGATTTTACTTGAGCCTTTCACTTTCATAATGTGTTTGCCTTTGTGGGCAAGATGTGTCTCTCAAAGACAGGAGAAAGATGGATCTTGCTATGTCTTTTAATGGAGAGTTAAGTCCATTAATATTGATTGTTAGGATTGAGAAGTGTTTGTTA
Organism: Perognathus longimembris pacificus; assembly: GCF_023159225.1. Classification (NCBI taxonomy): domain Eukaryota; kingdom Metazoa; phylum Chordata; class Mammalia; order Rodentia; family Heteromyidae; genus Perognathus; species Perognathus longimembris. Next base: position 53,537,246 of record NC_063188.1, on the reverse strand, counting down.
GTTCCTATCATTATATCTCTTTTTAAGTGCTGTGCATTTTCAATAGTTGCTCTAATAACCTGGTTTTCTATTTAGGGTCCATTTCTCTGAAAGTATCATGTTCTTGTTGGCTTTCAACATGTAGAACATTGTTGGGAATTTTCTGTAATGTTAGTTTGGTGGAGATACGTTGTTTCAGTTTTTTCTTGCTCTGTAAGCTTTTTATTTGACACTTGGCTATCTATGAATGAGAATTTAGCTGGATATAGTATTTTTGGTTGGTAGTTATTTTTCTTATGGGTGTGGCATACATCATTCTAGGCTCTCCCTTTCATGGTCTCTGCTGAGAAATCTTCAGTAATTCTGATTGGTTTTCCTTTGTAAGTGATTGTTCTTTTCTCCCTGGTAGCTTTAAGGATTCTTTCCTTGGTCTCCATTGATCCTGTATGGATTAAAATGTGTTGGTGGGA
>NC_063188.1:53450191-53536297 GCF_023159225.1 Perognathus longimembris pacificus | reverse complement strand
GTTTTATGATCAGCTGTATTTCCAGAATTGTTAATTAAATCTTGGCATTTTTTTACTGGGATTATTGGAGTCTTTTGTGTATAGAATCATTTCATCTGTGAATAGGGCTAATTTGACTCCTTTCCATACTTAAATCCTTAAAAAATATTTTTCTTGCCTTATTGCATTCACTTAGATTCCTGTTCTATGCTTAATGAGAATGGAGAAAGTAGACCTCCTGGTCTTATTCCTGATATTACCATAAGTTATTTCAGTTTTTCCCATTTAGTACAAAGCTGGCTGAGTATGTTAATTTATAGCCTTTATTATATTGAGGTACATTTGCTTCATTTCCTTCCTTCAGTAGTTTTATAATAAAAGGATGTTGAACTTTTGCTGAAGGCCTTTTCTGCTCAAATGAGATGATCATGAGATTTTGGTTCTAGATTCTATTTATGTGATGTATTACATTCATTGATTTATATTTGTTGAACTACCCTGGAATCTGTAGACTGCAACCTACTTAATTGCAGCACATGGTCTTTTTTAATGTGTTGTTGAATTGTTTGCTATCATTTTATTGAGAAATTTTGCATCTTTTTTCACAAAAGATCGATTTATAATTCTCTTTTCTTAGATCCTTCTCTAGTTTTGGAAAAGGTACAATGATTGAACATGGTAGTACTCCTTAACTTGTCACTTCATGGGGAGTTTAAGGAGCTTAAGGGTTATTTTTTTTTAAAGTTACTTTTAATTTAGCAGTGTTATAATTCGCTTTTTTTAAGTTTATGTTATGTTTTATAAAAGAGATTTTTAAAGAGTGAAACAGTTTATGTTGAATATAAAACTAGATTATTTCATCACAATAATCATTCCATCCTGGTGTCCCCTGATGTATTAAATTATCTTTATAAGACATTTTGTTTTGCAATTTTTTGCTTGGTTTTGCTTTTTACATAATTTGGTTTAATTTCAAGATGATATAGAATTAAAATATAGAGTAAGAGCATCACAGATGAAGTAGGAATGATTAACACAGTGGCTGACAAACTAGACAATGAGACACCATAGGATTTCTTAAAATTATTTTTTCTTTTATTGATTGTATTAATTTTTTATGTGGTACCAAACAATTGAATCCAGGGCTTTATGCATGCTAGACAAACATTGTACCACTAAGCTTCATTCCCTGTCCCTGGATTTTTGTTTGTAATAAGTTGTTCTTAACGTACATAGACTCCTAGACAAAACTTCATTCTAACTATAGGTGGAAGAGATGTTATGGAAAGAAATCAAGATGTTTAATGGGAATGGAATCAAAGGTCACAATCATCTTAAAGACAAACAACAGTTTACTTTTAGCCATATTTCTTAATTATATGTGTGGCCAGAGGTCCCTTCCCTATGGCCTTTTCTTTCAGGTTCTCAATTTTCTTCTGTCTCTCTGTTTTTACATGAAAGCTTTGTCTTCATCATCTATCTACTTGAATTACTTCTTGGGCTGCTTCAGGGACCACTTCTTGCTACCTTTGGGGCTGGCTAGACCCTCATGAAAAACCAGAAACCTTCGTTGCATTTTGAAAATTGCATAGTGTGAAGTATCCATACGAACCAAACATATGGAAGAATTTCACAATCCCTAACAATCATCCAATGAATGGAAATTTTCCATAGTACTGCCATAGAAATTAATATGACCTAATATGAACAAAACTTTTAAATGTATTGGATTAATAACTCAGCGATTATGGAATTACATATAAATTGAACAATTTTATAAAAAATTGAAAATAACATGCAAAATGTCTTACTATTTTGAATTATAACCAAGAATAAAAAGTTAATAATTTTCTTAATCTTTCCCAGCAATTACTTTTTAAGTATTTCATAAAGTGATGTTATTTTTCTATGTTACATTTACAGTTTTCTAATGAATGATAATGGATTTATTTAGAATTGTTTGTTTTCCATCTTTCAGTTGGTTACATGTCTATTTTAGATTTTCTATTTTTAATAGGGTTATTTGTTTTTACTTTAGTTTTAAGATTTGTGTATTATGGATATTATCCTTTTACTAGATATAAAATTTAAGGAATCTTCTAGTATGCAGCCAGTATTCATCTGTATAATATTTTTTGAGAGCAAAAAAGTTTGTTATAGTAAAGTCCATCTCAATATTTATTACTTTAAAAGATGATTCCTTGAATGCTTTTATCTGTTAATGCATTGCTAAACATAAGGGCACTAATATTTTAACCTATAGTTTCATCTAAACATTTAAAGTTTATATTTTAATATATGTGTGTTTTACTTTGATTTTTGTCTAAGGTATGAAGTCTGCATCTAGGTTCATTTTTATCTCACATGAAGACAACAGCATTTTCAGAAACATTTGTTAAAATTATCTTTCCTTATTAAATTCCCTATTTTTTTCAATGCTGATGTTTGGTAACAAAACTTCATTCTTACTAAACAGGCATTCTATCTTTTCAGTTACATTCTCATCTCTTTTTTGATTTATTTATTTTTCAGTTAAGAGCTCATGCACTTTGCTTGGATGTAGCTTCAAACTGTGGCCTTACTAAAAAGAGTTAATATTCTAGAAGTTACATGAATTTTAATCACTAGTACAGAAATATCTGTGATTAGTGGGTATACATTTGCTGAAACCAGTCAGTGTATGTGCTAAGCCACATACATAGAAACAACATATGTAGAAGTGATTAACAAAGAGCAAAGCAACAGAGGTGCAAAGGAGTGATGAATTTAACCATTAAGATTAATATAACAGACAAAGTGAGTTTATGACGTGGATTTTAGACAATAATGCATCATTGAATTTCATTCACAGACTAGGACTACAAAAAGATAATTAGATAATGAGTAATAGAGGGAAGGAGTTTGAATATTAAAAGGTTGTATAATCTAAGAGAGGATTTTCGGAATTGAGACCATGGCCAATGTGTAATTTGAGGCACAGACACTGTACAGTTCAGCATTGTCCAATAGAAATACAACACATGTACAAAGTACAGTTTTAAAAATTCCAGTGGTCATCTTACTATTTTTAAAGAAATGGCATACACTGATTTTAATAATCCAAATCTATTTAAACATGAAATGGTTATAAAGTATAGGTGAAAGATTTACAACTGTTCCTTCTTTAAGTATTATAAATTTTTGATATTTTTCACTTATAGATAATGCCAACTAAGATTAGCTACAAGTTGAATACTTATTATATAGCTAATGGCTAACGTGTTGGTAGATCTGCCCTGTAACAACTGAAATGAGTAGCTAAAAAGGCTTGGTTTTAAAAATACTGTGAAGTGAGGTGGTAAAAGACTCATAGATAGGGGATTGCTGAATTACATTAGAATTACTAAGAATTGTAATAGAAGAAATGTTGTAAATCAGGTGTGTATTTTAACATGAACGAATTGGAAAAAGTAACCTGGGGGCAAGCAGATAACAGAAATAAATTTTATTAGTAGACAATCTTATCTAATAGAAGAAAGGAATACTTGTGTATAGAAGTAAAGACCAAAGATGTCACCTATATATTCCTAGGCCTTCTATTATAAAAAAAAAATCAAAGATTAAAATGTGTCATGTACTGAGAACACTGCAGGGACTTTTCTTTAAGAAAAAACCTTTGTAAGAGAAAAGTTGCAAATTTTATTATATAAGATGCAGAATAATTTTATGTGTTACAAAGAGGTCAGAATATTTTAGATAATATGCTGTGAGCATAAACTTTTTTTTAGTGACCTTGTATATAAAAAGGCATGCTGAGAGGATTTCAGGAGCTAGAGAAAAGTATATTGGAGGATCTAAAACAAGAAATGGAAGGAAAATTTGAGTTTTGGAGCTGATCAGTGTTTTTGAAATCTTGGACTGATTTACATGGTAAAGATAAAAGGCTTGCTGAAACTTTTTGAATAGTCCTTGCTATAGTTTAGATATGAAATATTTTCTCTAAGTTCATGTGTTGAAGGCTTGGTTCCCAGATGGCTGTATTGATTTTGAAATGTTGAAGGAATAGGTCATTGGGTTCATGCCTATGGAGGACAATCTTTCCCTGGCTTCTTCCTTTCTGTCTTATTGTCTGTTTCCTGGTTGCCATAAGGTGAACAATTCTGCTCTGCTACACACTCCAGCTGCTATAATATTCTGACTCATATAGTGGCACGACTGGATCAAGACAATCACAGACTGAAACATCAGAAACTGTGGGCTCAAGGAAATCTTTCCTCCTTTAAGTTTTTTTCTAAAGTATTTGTCACAGAAATAAAAATAAAAAACACACTAAGTAACACAATCCTGATTACATCTTATTGGTAAAGATGGAGGCCATTTTTTCAAATATAATGACAACCACCCCATTTGGTTCAAGAGTTTCCTACATGATAGAAAAATCAAACATGAATTAGAGGTCTTCACTTATTTATAAGTAAAAAATAATTGAGAAACATTTAAATCTAAGGAAGATGTTTCTTGTTAGAAGTTTTATTTTCAACATTTCAGCTAATGTTAAAGGGGACAGATTAACAAATTAAATTCAATAGAGTTCATAACTTTTAAAATCATATTAGCTTAGTAAAAAGTCACCACTTCACATGTTATCATTGATTAAAAATGAAAGTGTACAGAAATTTCATTTGTTTCCTAGTAGGAAAACAAATAGAATTATTACCCAAGAGCATGACTAACATTTAGAAATTTTTCTAAAAGAAATTCATTTTAAATAGAGGAGACATAAATATAATATAATATAACAATGCCAAAATGTTCTGCTAATGACAAACTCCGTAGATACTTAACCTGGATATGTTGCCAAATAAAATATATTGGATTTTTAAAGATTTCCAGTATTATCTTCTAAAGTTTTGAATTTTAACTAGGTATTCGTTTATTGTGATGCAATACAACTAAGTTAGATTGCTACTTTATGAATATATTTTCATTGTTATTTGAAAAGAAATATATTACTAATATATAACTTTTCCATAAACTCAAATTTTTTACATTTGTTGAATCAAATATTCTACAAATATTTTCTCCAAGTGCATATTTTTAACTATATCTACATAAAAGTGAGAAATTTCCCAGAAGAGGCAAGTAATATATGGAAATGTCTATATAATTTCTGATATTTTATTTGCTGCTTAATTTTACCAGGATATTATTTACTTACAAAAATTCATGAGCCAGGTGCTGGTGGCTCACTCCTGTACTCTTAGCTACTCAAGAGGCTGAGATCTGAAGATCGAGATTCAAAACCAGGTCAGGCACGAAAGTCCATGGGACTCAAGTGGTAGAGCGCTAACCTTGAGCTGAAGAGCTCAGGGACAGTGCCTAGGCCCAGAGTTCAAGGCCTACCACCGACAAAAAAAATTAAAAAATAAAAGAAAATATCTAATAACTCTTAAATAGAATATTTTTAGGTTCCTTCTTTCTAATCTACTCTCAGCAGAAGTTACTAACAAATGTTAAGTCTCAGGAAGTCTACAACCTTGAATCCAGTTGCAATCAAGCATTGCAATCATTTGGAGGAAGAATGCAAGGATAAGATAGACATAAACATTTCTAACTGCTACAGCCAACAATTATAGCTCCTGCACATATTAGCATTAATTTGAATTTCTCCTAATTTATTCATGAATCATTTCCCAGTAAGATGCATTACTCTTTCAAATATTCCCATTTGGATGAGAGCTTCTATCTCCTTTGCAACTATCTCCCTGAGTGACAGAGGCAGGTGTCATAACTTCTGCTGTAGTTTTAATCTCCTCGTGTATTTTTAGCTCTCATGTAACCCTCTAGATAAAATCTAGAATTGGTGGTGATGTTTTCCTTTTGGAAATCTGTAACTGACAACATGATAGGCAGGTGGGAGCTTAAAAAATGGCATAAACTATAAGTAAAGCACAGGACAATTCTGGTACAACTTACATAGACTTTGTGATTTATTGTGACAATAACTCAAAAATGCTAAGAAATAGTTTGACTCTACAGAAAAAAGTAAAATTATTTGTCCCAATTACAAATCTCATCCTCTTTCTGACTTGTATCTTCAGTATTCCCACCCCGCCCCCCCCACATACTTTAATTTTTAACTCTGACTATCACTAATAGTTACAACTCCGTGCTCATGATTTGCTTACTACTCTGTTACAGGGGAAATTTACCTTTTAAATTAATTCATAGAATATTATAGAGAACACATTCTTCTTCACACTATTTCTGTGTGTGTGTGTGTGTGTGTGTGTGTGTGTGTGTGTGTGTGTGTTGGTTCTGGTGTTTGAACTCAGGGGCCTGGGAGCTGTCCCTGTGCTTTTATGCTCAAGGCTAGCATTCCTCCACTTGAGCCACAGCTCCACTTCTAGCTTTTGCTGGTTGATTGAAGATAAGCGTCTCATGGACTTTCCTTTCTTGGCCTGGCTTTGAGCCACAATCCTCAGATCTCAGCCTCCTGAATAGCTAGGATTACAGGAACAAACCACCAGTAACCGGCAGGAGGTTTTGTTTTTATCATTGTGGTTTTGTTAACTTTTAGTCTGAGAAATAGTGGGATACTTGTGCTGTGTGTCTTTTCTACTGTTGGCAGGAGTAACTTTGTGCTTTATATAACTAACGCAATCACTTCCTCTTAAAGGACAAATTATGGACATTAATTAAATGACATTTTATGCCATGTAATGACACTGAGTAGTTATTGTACACTATTTCATGGCTAAAACCAAGTGGATAACAGGCAATTATCCTGATCTTTCTGCCCCTAAAGACAATTACTACTATCTGAATTATCCATGCAATGGATTCATTTCCCCCTGGTGCTTTAGGCTATCATTGGAAGACAGTTTTCGTTGGCAGGGCGAGTCCATTTCTTTATTAAATGTGTATTAGTCAGACTGTGAAGGTAATTATTACATTTTATTTATTCATCCTGCAGTTTTCTTGTAATAGAATGCTTGTGCTAATAAGGTAACTCATGCTTTGCAATGGTGTATTGTAAAATGGTTTGCACATCTTTTAAACAAATACTACTATAATCTTTCAAACGGTGATTCAGCTTGTTCAGTAATAATATTTCAAATATATTAATAAAAGTATAGGTCTTCAGTTTAATTCAGAGGTAAGTATATGTACTTTTTTTTTTTTTTTGGCCAGTCCTGGGGCTTGGACTCAGGGCCTGAGCACTGTCCCTGGCTTCTTTTTGCTCAAGGCTAGCACTCTGACACTTGAGCCACAGCGCCACTTCTGGCCATTTTCTGTATATGTGGTGCTGGGGAATTGAACCCAGGGCCTCATGTATAAGAGGCAAACACTCTTGCCACTAGGCCATATCCCCAGCCCCCAGTATATGTACTTTTAATTGGAAAGATTCCATCTGATACCTAAATGAACCGAATAAAGTTTATTTTAACGGTCCAGTGGATACATTAGCTATAGTGTGTCTCAGAGGAATAGTGGAGGATCTATTTGATAATGAAACTGGGACAACCTGCTAATCACTAGTTTGGTTTGTTCATAAAGCCAAAAAGAATAGTCAATGTAGAAGATCTACCTCTTGGACTATTATCTAGAATATTTCAAGTCAGAATGTGGTAAATGCACTTGTAGACCCATGCTCAGTGCTGCACTATTCACAATAGCCAAGTATGGAAACAGCACAGATGTCCTTCAGTGGATGAGTGGATCAAAAATGTGGTACTTATAAATATATATGCAATGGAGTATTACTTATCCACCAGGAGGATTTCAAGGGAATACATTCAATTTCAAGGGAATACATTGACCTAGAAAAATAATATTAAGTGAATTAAGATAGTCCCAGAGAGACTAAGGATGCATGTTCTCTTTCACATGTGAAATTAGATCTAATTTATGAATATACATGCAAATATATGCAAGCCCATGAGTATGTATACAAACATATTAACTAAATATGTTATATGCAAGAGAAGATTCCAATGATATAACGCCCTTAAACAAAAAACTTAGACAAATGAATACCAAGAAGTTGGAATTTGTGATGTCAGGATGGGGTGAGATCTGGGAAAATGAGAGAGGAAGGGTGGATGAGTGAAATTATATTCAATGCATGTATATGAAAATGGAACTAGGAAAATTGAGGTGATATAGTGTTGAGAGAGAGGAGAATTATGGAAGTAGTAACATTGATCAAGATGCATTATACTCATAAACTGATGTGTTGAACGGAAATACCTCTGAACAACTAATTTAAAATAATAAAATAATGTCCCCAAAAGGCCTCATATCTAAAATATATGCAGAACTAAAAAAAATTACCTTCCTCCAAAACAAAACCGCAAAGAACCAATAGCCCCCTCATCAAATGGGCTAAAGACTTACAAAGAGACTTCTCAGATGAGGAAATGAGAATGGCCAAGAGACATATGAAAAAGTGCTTTACATCACTGGCCATAAAAGAAATGCAAATCAAAACAACATTGAGATTCCATCTCACCCCAGTAAGAATGTCATATATCAAGAAAACTAACAATAACAATTGTTGGAGGAGATGTGGCCAAAAGGGAACCCTACTTCATTGTTGGTGGGAATGTAAACTGGTTCAGCCACTCTGGCAAGCAGTATGGAGATTCCTCAGAAGGCTACATATAGAACTCCCCTATGACCCAGCAACCCCACTTTTGGGTATCTATTCAAAAAACCACAAACAAAATCGCAGTAAAGCTACCAGCACAACAATATTCATCACAGCGCAATTTGTCATAGCTAGAATCTGGAACCAACCCAGATGCCCTCAGTAGACGAATGGATCAGGAAAATGTGGTACATATACACAATGGAATTTAATGCCTCTATCAGAAAGAATGACATTGCCCCTTTCATGAGGAAATGGAAGGACTTGGAAAAAAATTATACTAAGTGAAGTGAGCCAGACCCAAAGAAACATGGACTCTATGGTCTCCCTTATTGGGAATAATTAGCACAGGTTTAGGCAAGTCACAGCAGAGGCTCCCAAAAGCCCAATAGCTATACCCTTATTATCCCATAAGATGATGCTAAGTGAAATGAACTCCATGTTATGGAAACAATTGTTATATCACAGTTGTAACTACTTTCAACGTCCTATGTGCATGTGTAGCTTCTACTATTGATGATGTTCTTGTATCACCTTCCTGTGGTTGTATCTACACTATCTCTGTAATCTTATCTGAGTATATTGGAAACCATCTATACTGGTATTAGAACTAGGAAATTGAAAGGAAATACCAAAATCGAGAGACACAGGGTAAAATAATACAAACAACTACAAAAGCAATACTTGCAAAACTGTTTGGTGTAAGTGAACTGAACACCTCATGGGGGGAAAGGGAAAGGGGGAGGAGGGACGGGGGAATGAGGGATGAGGTGACAAACAGTACAAGAAATGTATCCAATGCCTAATGTATGAAACTGTAACCTCTCTGTACATCAGTTTGATAATAAAAATTTGAAAAGAAAATAATGTCCCCAAAAGTGGAACACACTCCAGAGATGTTGAGTGTTTTGGAAAGTGATAATATTCTGGTACTACTAAGAAACCTTAAGGTTAATCCTGGTATTAAAAAAAGTACTGGGGAAGATTTTTATGTGGAATTAGGAATGATAGGGAATTCTTATCTACTCCAAAAAGGCACAGGGAAAAATAAAGAATATCACTTTATTCACCCAGTATTAGTTCTGAATTAATGCCTTTCAAAAATATAATTATTTCTGGAAACTATATTCTATATGATTTATCAAGCATTATAGATAGAGTCTTTTCAGAGAATTATTAGCTCAATGTCTGCTAGTTAGTAGTCTATTTCCATATTTAAATCTTATTCTTTTCTTTCTTGCCTAGGAAAATCCTCCATTTCCAAATTATTTGTAGAATTCTAACATGTTGGCCATCTTACTTTAAATTAATTTTTTTTCCTTATATTTAGTTTTCTTTGAGGGCATATCCCCTTTTTGTTACTGGAAAGAGAAGAATCAAGGCCATATAGTTTAAAAATTAGAAACTTGAGGCTGTAGAACCTGACTAATGGGTTTCAATTCTTACTTATTACTGTGCAAACAGTAGTAAGTTATTTGCCATTTTTGCCTTATTTACTTCATTTACAAAATGTGGGAAAAAATAAATGTACTTTATAGTATTGTGCAGCATACTGTGTAGAAAGATTACTTCTAAGTATTTTGTGCTCAATGAATACACTATTTTCACTGTACAAAAATGTATTAGAGGAATTATGTATTTTAAATAATAATAAATAATTACAAATGAGAAATGGCTTTAGTCTGTGTGAAAATTCAAAACTTTAAATAAGTGAATCAATTCTTGAAATCACTTGATAAGCTTTTCTGTTTATGTCCACATTAATAATTCTGTCTCATCCTATATCTAAGGATCCTAAACATTCAAATACAAACTCCAGATCTGATAAGCACCTTCAGTTACATAGCAAGATACAAAATCCACACAAATAAACCAAAAAATGAATAGACTGAGAACTAAAGAGAGAAATTCCATTTTCAATTGTTTCAAAAAATCTAGAAATAAGCTTAACCAAGAATATGAAACTAAAATTTTGAAGAAGACACTAGGATGTAAAAAGACCTCCTACTTTCAAGGACTGGCAAAATTAATATTGTGAGTAGACCATAATGTCAAAAGCAATCCACTGACTCACTACAATATCCATCAGAGTCTTAATAATTTTTCACATTCCAATCCTAAAATTCATATGGAGACACAAAAAGATACAGAATAGCAACACAGCCTAATAAAAACACCACAGCCACAGTTACACAAACACAATGGCACTGGAACAAAAATAAATGTGAGAAACAACATAACAGAGGTGAAGACCCATCAATAAATCCTCATATCCATATTCATCTAAGTTTAAACATAGGAGCAAAAATGGACATCATAGAAATACATTCAGAATACTGAAATTAAATTTCTATCTCTTCTACTAATCTCAATTCAAAGTGGATGTGAATCTTAATGGAAATTTAACTGAAGCGTTGACACTATTATAGGAGAGAAAAGGAAAAACATGAGAGTGCATTGGAAAAATTCATAATGAATGATGTAATCAGGCTCAAATAGACAAAGGTCAAATATTTTCTCTCATGTCTAGAAGTTATATATAAAATATAAATATAATTATATATAGGGTCATATGTGTATTTACATGGTCAAAAATGACAAAACAGTAGTATATGCAGAGGTGAGATTATATGGTGTAATACTTTTGAACAATTAAATGGATATTCAACAAAATACATACCACATAGCTGGAACATTTCCTGTCAGAGGGAAGTAGGATGTAAGGGGAACATGGGCCAACAAATAGAGAAATGATGTGTTGGGAATACTCAATGTGTCGTAATATTCAATGTACATATATGAAAATGGAAATAGGAAACTCAAGGAGTGAGATGGAATGGGATAGACGGTGGGAGAATGATGACAGAGATGACTCTGATAGGGATATATTGTACATATAAATGGACATGTTAAATTGAAACACCTTGTACAATTATTTCAGGACAACAATAAAAAATACTGAATACAGAACTACCATATCATTCAGTAGTAACACTCGTGATCATATATGCAGAAAAGGAATATAAGTCAGGACACAACAGAGGCGTATGTACAATGCACTGCTAGTCCCCAAAAGCTAAGCTATGAAAACAGCCCAAATACTTAAAAATGATAGATGGATCAAGGAAACGTGTTACATATATACAATGGAGTATTATTCATATCCATAACAAAGGATGCAATTATATGGTTGGCAGGAAAGTAGAAGAAACTGATCATCATATTATTAAGAAAAAAATGCCAGGCTCAGAGAACAAAGGTTGTATAATATATATATATATATGTATATATACATATATATATATATATAATTGCAGACATATGTACATGCAGACATATGTAAACCATGTCCTATCTGGAAAAGAGGTATTTTTTTTTTGCCAGTTCTGGGGCTTGGACTCAGGGCCTGACTTCTTTTTGCTCAAGGCTAACACTCTACCACTTGAGCTACAGAGTCTCTTCTGGGTTTTACTGTTAATGTGGTGCTGAGAGTCGAAGGCAGGGCTTCATGCATGCAAGGCAAGCACTCTACCGCTAAGCTATATTCCTAGCTCCTGGAAAGGAGGTTTGGTGGTAGGGGAAATGTTAAGAGGAGAGAGTGAATACAGTAAAAATATTTTATGTACATGTATAAAAAAGAATAATGAAGCTTGTTGAAACTGGGTTTGGAATGGGGAGTGAGGATGAGGAAGAGTGAGAGAGGGGCTGATTCTGATTAGGTGCACTGAATGAATATACGGACATGTCAAAGTAACTCTACTTCCCCTCCCCTCTGCGCCACATAAGAATAATTGATGCTAATAAACATGCGGGCAACACCTACTCTCTTAGCAATTCTCCTTTCTCTATTTTTTTATGCCTGTACTTGGTTTGAACTCAAGGCCTTGTGCTATCTATTGATGGCTTTATCTGCTCAATGCTAGTTCTTTTTTTAAAAGCTTTTTTCCCCTAATAATTATTTATTGTCAAAGTGTTGTGTAGAGGGGTTACAGTTTCATACTTAAAGCAATCGGTACATTTATTGTACAATTTGTTACCGCCTCCCTCATTTCCCTCTCCCCCTTTCTCTTTACCCCCATGAGTTGTTCAGTTGGTTTACACCAAATAATTTTGTAAGTATTGCTTTTGGAGTCGTTTGTCTTTTTATCCTTTGTCTCTGAGCCACAGCTTCACTTAAAAGTGAAGAGAACTATTTATTTTTCTAACAGAGGGAATCTTAATGCAACTCAGAATCCACACATTGCAATTGGTATTACTGGATACTTTTGGCTAAATTTACAGTGGGAATCAGAAACAAAAGAACAAAGTGGAATGATTTGCTAAATTTGCTGTTTAGAAACAAATGGAACACATCTAAAAGTGCATCTAAGGGGAATGTACAGTTACTAGAAGATCACTGTCATTAAAAATAAGTCATGGGTTGAGAAGTAACAAAGAAATGGCATTTTGTATAACTAAAAGCTTCCTAATAAGAAAGAAAGAAGGAAAGAAAGAAAAACAGGGAGAGAGTGAGAGAGCGAGCGAGTGAGCGAGCGAGAGAGAGAGAGAGAGAGAGAGAGTGAAACAAAGAAGCCAAAAGTGTTTCCTATTAAGAGATTAGAAAATATCACTGGAGGGAATTTTAGAATTCAGCAAGCTCATGGCTGTTATAGATTCTGTGATATACAAATGGAATTTGAATTCTAAGACATTCCAGGGAATACAGTGCTCACTCAGGACCCTCTCAGGGATTGTTTTCCCATTTTTTTTTCCAGCAAGGCATTCAGTGATTGCTATAGTCATGGTTTCAGTGTATTCAAGTTGAGCATTCCTGGAGAGCAGACCTTGATGGCTTTACAATCATACAGGAAAAAAGAAGTTAAAAGATGAAGGCCTTTCTGCGACAGTTTCAAGGTAATCCTAGTGAGTGGAAGGATGGTAGCAGGCAGTGTGTGGCTGGGTCACAGTTTCTGCAAATGGCTTTTGAATGGTTGATGTGTAGGGCTGTGAGAGTGAAGCAGAAGTCCAATGGTGGTATAAGGGTGGAAGAGAAACCAGGAATATGGATACTCATCTGAAGAAAACAGATAAATAATTTTCAGAAATAGCTATTCCCTTTATTAATATGCTGATTATATGATGAACATTATATTCAAGATCAACAAGCAATGAGTATAAATAAAATTTCATACATACATCATCAAAAAGGAAGGATTCATCCTCACAGTCACATATAACACTATTTCCTTCCTTTGTAAATAGTGAATGATGCTGTATCTTTACAGTTTTAAAGGCTATCAAGCTAAACTATATTAGGAAATAGCTCTATTACAAAAAAAGTGAGATAAAGAAGTACAGTCCCAAGCATATCTTTCTTCCCTCCATCACCCTGCAAAACAAACAAACAAATACAACACTTGTATTCCTATCTCAGAAGTCAAATTTGGGAGAATAGAAATATACAAGTCACTAGATAAGAGAGCAAGAAATACCCCTTTACCCTAATTTGAAACAGGATCACTGGGGATTTTACATGTAATTATACGTGGCCTGCATGTGTATGTACTGGGAAGAAAGCTATACATAGTCTGAAAGACAATTCAGGCTTTTGTTTGCTCTGCCCATTCCTCCCCCCCCCCCAAAAAAAAGGCAGAAACAATTGAGTGGTTCCAGCTTGGTGAAGGAAGCGGACTGCACCTGGAAAACCCAGCCTAAAGAGTGGTCATGTGGACTTAAAGCACCTGACAAGCTACTGGGAAGCCTATCCCGCCTCAATGTACCCCAGCTAGTAAGTATGGTAGTAAGAGGCTCAATTAACATTACACTTCAGAGTTCAGGTCTCGGCATGGCTCCTTCCATCTTTTCTGTTTCAACTCTTCATTTTTCTGAATAGGCATGCTTAATGCCTGTTCCCCTATAATGGCTTTAAAATATATAACTTTCTTTTAGATTTGAAAGGCAATAACATGTGAGTTTGCATTTAATTTGAAGGAACTTTGAACTTAAAATTCTAAGAACTTCTGGACCAGTTAACACTTCATATACTTGAGGATAGATTGAAGTTATTATGATATGGTTATAACCTCTTGAAAGAAATTTAAAACTTGAATACCCCCAAAATATCCATGTGCCTTAGCACCCAGCTTTTATGGCCATTAGGAGGTGGTAGATTCTTTAAGAAGTGGTGCCTACTGGTGGTACCAGAGTTTGAACTCAAGCCTTATTATATACATTCATCCTTGCTTGTTTGGCTGAGGCTCTATCACTAGAGCCTCACATCTAGTTCTGGCTTTTTCCTGGATAATTGGAGATAAGAGCCTGATCGACTTTTTATTTTATTTTATTTTATTGTCAAATTGATGTACAGAGGGGTTACGGTTTCATATGTTAGTCCTTGGGTACATTTATTGTACTGTTTGTTACCTCTTCCCACATTCCTCCCTCCGCCTCCCCCTCCCCCTCCCCTCTCCCCCTCCATGAGTTGCTCAGTTGGTTTACACCAAATGGTTTCGCTTTTGGAGTTGTTTGTCTTTTTATCCTTTGTCTCTCAATTTTGATATTCCCTTTCCCTTCCCTAGTTCTAATACCAGTATATTAAGTATCCAGTGTATTCAGATGAGGTACAGTGATAGCATGAATACAACCTCAGGAAGGGATTCAAGAGGATCATCAACAAAAGAAGCTACGGTTTCACATGGCATGTTGAAAGTAATTACCACAGTGATATAACACTCATTTCCATAACATGGCGTTCACTTCAATTAACATCATCTTATGTGGTCATAAGGGTATACCTATTGCGCTCTTGTGATCCTCTGCTGTGACTAGCCTAAACCTGTGCTAATTATTCCCTCTGAGGGAAACCATAGGATCCATGTTTCTTTGGGTCTGGCTCACTTCACTTAGTATAATTTTTTCCAAGTTCTTCCATTTCCTTACGAATGGGGCAATGTCATTCTTTCGATAGAGGCACAAAATTCCATTGTGTATATGTACCACATTTTCCTGATCCATTCCTGACTGACTTTTATATATAAATTTCATAAGCATTTGCCAGGCACAGGTGGCTCACACCTGTAATCCTAGCTATTCAGGAGGCTGAGATCTGAGGATCATGGTTCAAATCAAGCCCGGGCAAGAAAGCTTGTGAGACTCTTATCTCGTTAGCCAAGAGAAAACTGGAAGTGACTGGCTTGGAATTGCATTCCTCGATTCTGAGTAGCTAGGATTACAAGTGTCTCCTTCCTTCCTTCCTTCCTTCCTTCCTTCCTTCCTTCCTTCCTTCCTTCCTTCCTTCCTTCCTTCTATCTTTCCTTTCCTTTCCTTTGCACTTTCTTATCATATATTTAAAGGCTATGCTTCATCACATGCACCCTGACACGATGTGTGGCATTGCCACATGCTCCCTAACACTGACTGGGCTCAAGCAATTTTCGACTGAAACTTTAAATCTATGAGTCAAAGTAAAACTTTTTTCTTAATAAACTGGTTATTTTAGGTGTTTATTAGAATAATAGAGATGTGAGCAGCAATACTCAATCTGAGAGGTGAGCTCTCTTGACCCACAACAACTAGAGGGGAAAAAAATCAAAGAAAAGAAAAGTCTCCATGCCACGCTGAATCAGCAACCCACGAACCCCCAACAGGGGCCCAAAAAGGTCAGCATGACACAGTGGCAGAGCACAGTCCTGCAGAGAAAGACACAGAACCTACCCACCCCTAACTGCGGTGAGGGTGACTGCCTGGGCAACAACCAAGACGGCCACGCTCACCCATAGGGCAGTAAGGTTCAACAACCAAACTCAAACCCAGAGCCAAGATACAAACAAGTCCCCACTGACGGACCAGCGGAACCAGCACAAAGCCAAGCCAAGGCTGCCACCTACTGGCCTCTGGAAGGAAGTGCAAAAACTCCAGATGCATAAATCACAAAGAAATATTACAAATTTCATGAAAGGTCAAGCAAACTCGCCAGCTCCAAAAAGTAGTACAACTGAGGAGGAGATGGAGAATAAAAAACAACAACAACAGAGACTAAGACAGAAGAAATAATCGAAAGCCTCAGGACCAAATTCAGAAAACAGTTCCAGGAGTTTAGAATGGAAGTCTTGAAGGACCTTCAGGAAGTCAAGAAAGAAATGGGAGCAAAAATTGATACAGTCTACTCCTCCGTTAAAGAAGACCTTAACATCCTGAGAAACAAAAATGCATGAAAAAATAGATTCAAAACACAACTCATTTAAAGAAGAAATTACCACAATGAGATCTGATCTGGCAACCATACACATCTCACTTGCCTCAATGCAAACCACACTCAAAGCCACATCACAAAGAATTGATCATATTGAATCTCAAATCTCTCTTTTGGATGATGATGCAGCTGATAAGGACCAGAAGATTGCCACACTCCAAGAAACTGTCAAACTCCAGGGCATACTAATCCAGGAGATAGTGGACAGGGAGAAGAGATATAATCTGCATATAATCAGAATAGATGAAGGAGAGAAGTACCAGAGCAGAGGTATACAACACATATTCAATATAGTCATTGCAGAAAACTTCCCCAATCTCACAAGGGATAACCTCACCCAAATAACGGAAGCATATAGGACACCTGGCAGACCAGACCCTAGAAAATCCTCGCCTAGGCACATAATTATCAAGACCTCAGGTCTCAAGAATAAAGAGCAAATTTTGAACCCAGCCAAAATGAAGAAAGAGCTAGATTCCAATAGACAAGAGATCAGAATCACGGCAGACCTCTCCACACAAAGTTACAACGCACAAAGAGCCTGGAAGAACACAATCCAAGTCCTCCAGGCCAACAACTGTCAACCCAGAATTAAATATCCAGCAAAATTAGAATTCACCTTTGAGGGAAAAACCAGTTCTGTCCATAGCAAAGAGGATCTAAAGGATTATGTGAATAAAAATCCAGCCTTACAGCGAATCCTAAGAGGATAATCCCACCCAACAGAAAACGTACAGGACCCCCCAGACAGAAACAGAAAGAAACTGCAATAGCCAGAGCCCAACAGGAAGAGCAGCTCAATAAAGACAAGAAAGAAGGGATAGGAAAAACAGCCTAACAGGAAAATGGAAGGGAAAAAAACCACACTTATCCATGATCTCTTTGAATATAAATGGTATAAACTCTCCGATAAAGAGGAGAAGACTGACAGAGTGGATCTTTAAACAAAAAGTTGCTATCTGTTGTCTTCATGAGACCTATCTTAAAGCAAGGGACAAAAACAGGCTCTGAATGAAAGGATGGAGCAAAATCTTCCAAGCAAATGCATCTACCAAAATGGCAGGGATAGCCATCCTGATTTCCGACAAGCTGGACTTCTCAATAAAATCAGCTGAAAAAGATAAAGAAGGGCACTACATTTTAATACATGGAAAAATCCAGAATCAAGACATCACGGTGATAAATTTATACTCACTGAACAGAAAGGGCCATAAATATGTCAAACAAATTCTCACAGAACTACAGAACAAGATAGACCCAAACTCAATCATAGTGGGAGACTTTAATACTCCACTCTCTCCAAGAGACAGATCTAACACACAGAGGATCAGCAAGGGAGCCGAAGACCTAAGTAACATCATATCCCAAATGGATATGACAGATCTGTACAGAGTTTTTCACCTTACAGAGACCCAATACACCTTCTTCTCAGCAGCCCATGGAACATACTCCAAAATAGACCATGTCATAGTCCACAAAAAGAACCTCAGCAAATACAAGAGTTTTGACGTCATCCCATGTAGTATATCTGATCACAGTGGAATCAAGGTAACCCTCGATAACAAAGGATACTACAGTGGCTACACAAATACTTGGAGGCTAAACCCCTCACTCTTATCTAACACTTGGGTCACAGAGCAAATTAAGGATGAAATTAATGAATTCATAAGCCACAACGACAATGAAAATATATCACAAAGAAACCTATGGGATACAGCTAAGGCAGGGTTGAGGGGAAAGATCATTGCCCTCAGCACACACATTAAAATAATGGAATAAGAGCAGGTGAATAACCTCACGATGAAACTAAAACATTTGGAGAAACAAGAAATAATTGAATCTAAAATGACTAGGAGGAGAGAGATCACAAAGATTAAAGAAGAGATTAATCTGACTGAAAATAGAAAGACCATTCAACAAATAAATAAGGTGAAATGCTGGTTTTTTGAGAAAATAAATAAAATTGACAGACCCCTTGCAAGTCTTACAAAAATAAGAAGAAAAGAGACTCATATCCATAAGATCAGGGACTCCACCAGAAAAATTACAACAAATACACACGATATTCAAACAATCATAAGGAAATATTTCCAGAACCCCTACTCACTAAAGAATGATAATTTTACAGAAATGGATCAACTCCTAGAGAACTATAAACTTCCCAATCTAAATCAAGAAGAAATAAATCAACTAAATAAACCAATAACTGACAGTGAGATACAGGGGGTAATCAAGAACCTCCCAACAAAGAAAAGCCCAAGCCGAGATGGATTCACCAATTAATTCTATAAAACCTTTAGTGAGTAACTAATACCAATACTCCTCACTCTCTTCTGCGAAATAGGAACAGAGGGAGAGATCCTAAACTCATTCTATGAAGCTAATATTATACTCATCCCCAAACCAGGCAAAGACCCAACAACAAAAAAAAGAGAACTACAGACCAATATCACTAATGAACATAGACGCAAAGCTCCTCAACACAATATTAGCTAACAGGATCCAGAAACTGAACAAGAAAATTATTCATCATGATCAAGTAGGCTCCATCCCACAGACACAAGGATGGTTCAACATCCATAAATCGATAAATGTAATTCACCACATTAACAGTGCTAAGACCAAGAATCACATCATCATCTCAGTCGATGCCCAAAAAGCCTTTGACAAAATACAACATCCATACATGTTAAAAGCCCTGGAGAGAACAGGAATAGAGGGAACATTCTTTAAAACAATAAAAGCCATATACAACAGACCAACTGCTAATATTGTATTAAATGGTGAGAAACTAAAACCCCCCTAAAACTCAGGAACAAGACAAGGATGCCCACTTTCCCCACTTCTTTTCAACATAGTGCTGGAATCCCTAGCCATAGCAATAAAGCAAGAGGAGGCCATCAAAGGGATCCACATTGGCAAAGAAGAAATCAAACTATCCCTATTAGCAGATGACATGATCTTATATCTGAAAGACCCAAAAAACTCAGTTCACAAACTCCTACACCTAATAAAGCATTTTGGCAAAGTAGCCGGCTATAAAATCAAACCACAAAAGTCAGCAGCTTTTCTGTACACCAGCAATGTAGAAGCAGAAAAGGAAATCATGGAAATAATACCATATACAATAGCAAACAAAAGAATAAATTACCTAGGGAATCAACTTAACTAAAGACGTGAATGACCTACTTAATGAGAACTATAAAAATCTAAAAAGGGAAATCAAAGAGGACACAAGGAGATGGAAACACCTCCCATGCTCATGGGTAGGCAGAATCAATATACTGAAAATGGCCATACTAC
Organism: Perognathus longimembris pacificus; assembly: GCF_023159225.1. NCBI lineage: Eukaryota > Metazoa > Chordata > Mammalia > Rodentia > Heteromyidae > Perognathus > Perognathus longimembris. Next base: position 53,516,153 of record NC_063188.1, on the reverse strand, counting down.
CCAAATTGTTATACAAATTCAATGCAATCCCCATCAAGATACCAGCTACATTCTTCACTGAAATAGAGAAAGCAACCCAAAAATTCATATGGAACAGCCAAAGACCTAGAATAGCCAAAGCAATTCTTGGCAAAAAAAAAAAAGCAGTGCAGGAGTTATCACAATACCAGATTTTCAAGCTCTATTATAGAGCCATCATAACAAAAACAGCCTGGTATTGGTATAAAAACAGACCTGAAGACCAATGGAATAGAATAGAAGACCCAGAAATAAAGCCACATTCTTACAGTCAGCTGATACTTGACAAAGGAACTAAAGACATACAATGGAAGAAACATAGCCTCTTCAACTACTGGTGCTGGGAAAACTGGGCAGCCATATATAGAAAACTCAAAGTAGACCTCAGCCTATCACCATGCACCAAGATCAACTCAAAATGGATCAAGGACCTCAATATCAGACCTGAATCTTTGAAACTACTGAAGGACAGAGTAGGAAAGACACTAGAACTTATAGGCACATGAAGGAACTTCCTGAGTAGAGTCCCAGGGGGCACAACAGATAGGGGAAAGTCTCAACAAATGGGAGTACTACAAAATAAAAAGTTTCTGCACAGCTAAAGACATAGCCACCAAACTAGAAAGACAGCCAACCATATGGGAAAGGATCTTCACCAGCACAGAAACAGACAAAGGCCTAATATTCGTCATCTACAGAGAACTCAAAAAACTAAGCCCCTCCAAGCCCAGTAAACCAATTATAAAATGGGAAAAGGAGCTAAAGAGAGACTTCACAGGAGAAGAGATAAAAATGGCAAAGAAACATATGAGGAAATGTTCAACATCCCTGGCAGTAAAGGAAATGCAAATAAAAACAACACTGAGATACCACCTCACTCCAGTTAGAATGGCCTATACTCTGAACTCAGGCAACAACAAATGCTGGAGGGGGTGCGGGGAAAGAGGAACCCTTCTCCACTGTTGGTGGGAGTGCAAATTAGTACAACCACTTTGGAGAACAGTATGGAGGTTCCTCAAAATGCTCAACATAGACCCAGCCATACCACTCCTAGGCATCTATCCTGAACAACAGGTCTCAGGATATCAAAAAGACATCTGCACATCCATGTTTATCGCTGCACAATTCACAATAGCCAAAATATGGAAACACCCTAGATGCCCCTCTACAGATGAATGAATCTAAAAAACGTGGTACCTATACTCAATGGAATACTACATAGCGATTAGAAATAATAAAATATTGGTATTCGCAGGGAAATTGTCAGAACTTGAACAAATAATGTTGAGCGAGACAAGCCTAGAACACAGAAAACAAAGGGGCATGATCTGCTTGATATATGACTGTTAAGGTTGGGGGGGGCGGGTGGACAGTAGAGACCAGGTCTGTGAAACAAAAATCTTTTTGCCAAATGGTATTTCCTACAGGTTTGAGTCAATGACAAAAAACAAAACCAAACCAAAAAAAAAAAATGTGATTAACACACAGAGTAAATGAGCTGAGTTTTCTTAGTGGTAATTTAAATTGATATTGTTTGACAGTGAATATAAAAATAACTCAAATGTAATAGTAGCCAATTTTGGTCTAGGAAACTATATAAGCCAATGTCACTGTGTTGATTTCTGTAGACATTTTAGTACTATTTCGAATATAATGTGACAAATTTGCCACTTTTCATTTCTATGGAATTAATTACTAAAATTAGGATGTAAATATTATTTCACTAATTCTTATAAGAAAATTGTGCCACCAGCTTAATGTAAATGGAGTAGATTTTTTGTGTCTGTGAGTGTCAAATCAGTTCATCTATGTAAAATTTACATGAGCATTATATGCCTGGTATATTATCAGATATGAAATACAGTTTTTCCTTCTTTTTATAGTGATGATATTAAATACATCACTACTTTTCATAGTAAATATAACGACACATTAAAAATATACCTTTAACTGAGGATCTGATCACATGCAGATATAAAATGTGTTACTTTTTATTTGCTTAACTTTTTCAGGTTAATTTGATCAGGTTACCCAAGTTTCATTCAGTGTGTCATCTTGAGGGCAAACCATTGGTCACCATCAATTGAACATTATCTTTACAATAAAAAATGAAAACATTTAGATACTTGGGAATAAAAAAAAGACCTACTTTTAGAAGATATATATAAACCTTGCAAACAAAATATATCTGAGACACATTACACAGTGTGGGCTCTAAACATGAGCCATGAAAGTGTGTGTGTTAAAATGCAGTAAAAATCAACTCTAAATGACTATAAACTCATTTTTAAATAACTATTTTCTAGGAAATTACTCCCAAATAGCTTTGAATGTATGAGGATACAAATGAATACATTGACAACCACTTCACCAAGTTTCATTTTATTTTACACACATTGCTTCAGGTAAACAAAAAAGCAATCTTTTTACAAAATGCTTATGAATTTTTATTTATTTATTATTGTTGGTCATGGGGCTTGAATGCTGGCCCTGGGCTCTATCCCTGAGCTCTTCATCTCCAGGCTAGCACTCCACCACTTGAGACATAGCACTACTTCTAGTTTTCTCTTACAAACGTTTTTGCCTGGGCTGGCTTTGAACTGAGATCCTCAGATCTCAGCCCCCTAAATAGCTATGATTACAGGTACGAGCCACCACAGCTCACTTGTCTGTTTTTGCTTTTTGCTATTTGTGCACTTGGTGTTCTAAAATTGATTTACGTAATTAGCATTCCATATAATTTTAAGTACTTTAAATCAGAATGTTTAAAAGACAGAAAACTCCTTCTGGTGTGGTTTGCCGCTCTTATTTAATATTTAGTCTTGACTCTTACCAAGAAATGTTCATCCTTTACAGAGAACTGATTTCTAAAACCATGATTTTTTAATGTTTTTGGAATTTTTATCATCCAGTTTTGTTGTGATTTCTTACTAAAATACTAAAAATGAATGAAATTTAGCCATGAGATAAAGAAATGTTTAACTTGTTCACAATTTCCTGATATAATTAATTAAGTAAATAGGTGACAAATAGAAATTTAATCTGTCATATTCAATGGGTATGTCATAGATATGGACTTTGTTGTAATACTATGATTATTTTTTCATTTAAGTTGCTTTTTATCTTCTGTGGATTTTCTATAAGTTTTCTAAATAAAAGATGACAATAAAACTGTGCTGTAAAATTGTTGTGTTTTCTTTAATGTATCTTTATTGTGAAAGACAAATTATAAATGAGCATGAAATTAAATTTGGGAAGTAAGCAATCACTCAACAAACTTTCTTTTTAATAGTATACTAATATCACCATAACTATTATATCAGTCCAAATAATCCTCAGTATTTTCATTTGTAATACAAGTTAAAATTACAGGTAATTACTGTGGTGGGTGGTTTGTTTTTATATACAAGTTAGACATACTCTGCTTACAATTATTTAATATATTTAGTTTTGACAACACTTCATTGATATCAAAGTTGAGATAGATTAATTTTCTGCAATATAAACACAGAAGCTACACATGTATCTAAAATTTGGAAGTTATTGTTTGCCAATGATATAATTCTTTAATTTGGTATACTTTTATATTACACTTAGAAAAAAATGAATGACTATGTAACAGTATACAACCAATATTAGTTTTGGTAAACCATACAATGATAAAAAAGACATACTCAAACACATACTCTTAACCACAAAATCAAAAAAGTTATCTTAAGCTGATACTCTCTAACATGTTTTAGCATCTTAAAGCTTTCCATGCTATCATTCATGGAGAAATGTGTAGAATACATGTCTTTATCCTGCAAGAAATCATAATCTAATGAAAAAAACACAGACATTGATATTAATGCTGGCCAACTCAAGCTAGCATATAACCACAACTACTTTTGACCTACATAATACAAATAAAATCTAAGTAGGAAGCCAGGTGCTGGTGGCTTGTGTCTATAATCCTACTCAGAAGGCTGAGTTCTAAGGATCACTGTTTATAGACAGGAAAGTCTGTAAGACTACAATTAGCCACCTTTTTTTTTTTTTTAAGCCAGAAGCGGAGTGTGGTACAGTGCTATCTTTGAGTACAAAAGCCCAGGGACGGCCCTGAGTTCAAGCCCCAGTATGGACACAAGATAACACACACACACACACACACACACACACACACACACACACACACACACACACACACACACACACACACACCAACCCTGAATCGGAATAGGCAGAAATCCTTACTTTAAGTATCTGGCAAGGCTTTTTAGAAGGTGTACAGCTCAATGACATAAATAGTATAGTTCCTTGAAAGTGAAGGAGCAGATGTTTTCTACTTTCCTACATCCCTGCCTTGGCTCCCGGATTGGCTAGAAATGCCTCTACATTTGGGGAATATTAAAAATCCCAAATGGATGGAACACGAGTTTCAAAACTCAGGAAGGCTTGGGTTAGATAAACTGGAGATATTATTATAAGGTTTCTGAGATCAAGTTTCTTTGGAAATGTACAAGAGTTAGGCCTTCTTGGCAAATATGTGAAGAGTAAAGGTTGTATAGATGTCCTTTATTTCATCTACTAGGTACTTTCTGGATTCTGAACATAACAGAAGGGACAACGGAGAGCAAATCTTGTACAGATTCATATGCATGGGATTAGGTTGAACTAAATTGTATCTTTGTTTATCTGTAATTAAAAATAAACAAAAGGAAGGCAATCAAATAAACAGATACCTTGAAAATGATTAGTAAAGCTTTATATGACAGAGAATTCAGTAGTTAGATGGCATTTCAGGTCAAATAAGTATAATTCTAATATCAATTCTTTTACTTTATAAACTTATAAATATAGGCATAGCCATCCATAAGTTACCATAACTATAATTAAGCACATCATGATTTACCAAAATAAGCAATAATGAATAAGTCATTGCAAATGTGAATTAAGATTTTTGTGATAGGGAGTACATCTTGGATTATCTACCTAGGTCAAATGTATTCATAGATCTTTACAAGAGGAAGATAGGAGTCTCAGCATTAGAAGTAGATGTGAAAATTGAAACAGAGCACTGAAATGCTGGTAATTATGAAGTTATCAGCTAAGAGAATATTCAATTAACTGTTAGTCATAGGTAATTTACCATGTCTGATAATTAAGTAGAAGTAATGGGTAGTGCAAACAAGTCAGTATTCATAGGTAAATAACCACAACTGGTTAGAATAATAAATTAATTATGGTATATTCTCATTTACAAGTTACAGATCACAGTGAGTAAATACTCAATTTGTAAATATAAGATGCTAATAATTTTAAATTTAACTACAACTAATCAATACCAACCAGCAATCATGACAAGTTAGTAGTTACTAACAGTAAAGTATGACTACCCAGAAACTCTGACTAGATGGTCCTCACAGACTAGTACACATTCAATAACATAAGTGATTAGTTGGCTAATTGATAGTGATAGTTAATATAAATAACTAGTTAAACTATGTGGCTAGTAATTAAAGCCAGTTAACCAAAACTAGTATCACAACCAATTAGTATCTATTGCAATTCTTTATATCCAGTTACACCAATCATAACTATAGCTAATAATGTAATCATAATTAACCATAATTTTTCACAGCTCCCTTGAACTAACCACAGACATAACTAACCCAAACGAGTTAAACATGAGTATAACAATTCAAAACATAAAGAATAATTGCCATAACTCTATATTTGAAGAACAGAAACTGATGATATAGAAATAAAATTATTTCTAATGTTTATTTAGACAGATGTGATGAGAGAATATGGGCATGCAGTTATAAATGGAATAAGAGAAGATAGGAGAATAAGGAAATAAGAAAGGAAGATAGGATGCAGACATTTTATAAATCTTTTTATTAGTTTCCTATGTGGCTATAATAAGTTACCATAAATAAAAAAGCACATAATTATAAAGTCCACATGTTTAAAGAACATGCATATGTACATATATGTATATATATGTATATTTATATTCATGCTGGGAACTGGTACCTCATGTTTGTAATCCTAGTTACTCTGGAGGCTGAGATCTGAGGATTGTATTTCTAAGCCAATCCAGCCAGACAACTAACCAGCAAAAAGCCAGAAGTGGAGGTTCAAGTGGTAGAATGCCAGTCTTAAGTGAAAGAGCTAAAAGAAAGCACCTAGAACCGGAGTACAAGTCCCTGTACTTGTATATGTGTCACACACACACACACACACACACACACACACACACACACACACACAAGAGCCCATATTTATTCTCTGGTAGCTTGGAAGATCAAAAATCATACAATCAATGTGTCGACAGGGATTCAGTTCTGGAGTTTCTAGTGAACAGTAATCACTTTTCTATTCAAGATTTCAGAGGTTGTTATTATGTTAGAGGAAGCGAGCCAGACCCAAAGAAATATAGACTCTATGGCTTCCCTCATCGGGAATATTTAGTACACATCTAGGATAATCCTAGCAGAGGATCACAATAGCTCAATATCTATGTACATATGAACACACAAGATGATGCTCAGCAAAATGAACTCCAAGTTATGTAAGCAAGTGGTTTATTATTGATGTTATTTTCAACATACCATGTAAAATTATTCCTTTTTCTTTAGTCTTTCTTCCCCATGGTTTTACCTCTGGTATCACTGTAAATGATTTTGGTACCCTGGATATTGTCTATACATGTTTTGGAACTAGGGAAGGGAAGGGGAATACCAAAATGGGGAGACAAAGGATAAAAAGACAAACCAATGCAACAGCAATACTTATAAAACTATATGCTGTAAACCATGTGTACAACTCAAAGGGGGAGGGAGAGGTAGGAGAAAATGAGGGAGGAGGCAACAAGTTAGACAAGAAATGTACACACTGGCTTACGTATGAAACTGTAACACCTCTTTACAAAGCTTTGACAATAATTAATTAATTAATTTAAAAATGCTTTACTCGTTACAATTTTGTTCTAATTTACAATGTCACATAGTTATAATTATTTGGAATATCATGAGTATTGATAAATGTTTCTCCTATGAAAACATATTTGGACTTTTAGAAACCACTAGAGGAAATTTAGAATTTAACACAGCAAAACATTTAGATGATGGAGCTAGGTAAAATGTCCATGGATCAAATGTAAGGTCCTACCAGAAAGTTATGAAAACACATTTTGTTCTTTGATTATAAGGGGAAGTTTTGAAAAGATTCACAACATATGAGTTCAGGTTCATGAAATGGCTGTTTGCACTCATCTGATTCTGTGTGTGTGTTCGTGTGTGTGTGTGCATGTGCATGCATGCGTGTGAGAGACTGTGTGGGGGAGGGTGCATGTGCATTACATGCTCCTTTATTGCACATTTGCAATTTTCATTGGTTTTGTCATTTGTAGTGAAGCACTGCACCCATCTGTATACAAGAAAAGCCACTGGACACAGGAAAACTAAACTATTTCAAGTAGGTTTCCATATTTTAAATTGTCATTTTTCATCAGCATTTTCCACATAGATACAGAGAGAGTGACATGAATCCTTTTATTTACATATTATTCTTTAATATCTTGTACTTGGACAATGTTGGAGGAATATATTTGTTTAGTCTTTGAAAAGCAATATGTAACTGTTGTGCATATACAGAACCAGTAGTCAATGTTCCTTTTAATATACAATCACTACAAACCACGAAAGTCTTTAACATGGTTCCTACAGTAAGCATTCCAGGGGACAGGAGTTGTCATGAAATGTTTGATAATTCTTTACCCTTGGCTGCTCCTCTGCAGATACACAGGAGAAGGTTTGTCTGTCTTTTGGCCAGAAGAGGGCACTAGTGGTTCTTGAGTCAGGAGCTCTGGAGTAGTGAGCTAAAGGAACTTAGAAAGCCCTTGTTTCAATTTCCAACATTCTAGCTACTTTTGTTTGGTGTGTGTGTGTGTGTGTGTGTGTGTGTGTGTGTGTGTGTGTGTGTGAAACTTACATTTATTACACACATGAATAGCTTAACAGGAGAACTTGGCAGGAGTTAGGAATCCATTAACAAATACTTCTGTGTGTCAGTTATAAGAAAAAAGCTTTCACTTGACTCATTAAGAGCTCAGCCATCTACACATTTCTTACAGTAGGAATCAGGTTAGATCTCAGAGGTTCCCTGAGGTTGTGACTTGTTTTGGAGGGATTAAGAAAGCATCTGTGAAACCTTGCCTCAGCTGGAATAATAACAAGAGGCATCAAATTACTTTGGAAAGAAAATAAATTAAAGTACTTAAGTATCATACAGTGCCTCACTATTTAACTATGGTGAATTTTTTTTAAAATCCATGGTCATTCATTGTTATTGGTTTGGATTTAGATAACTGCTTTTTAGACTTAGCAGGGTATTTATTGGCTCAGAAAGAGCTTGGATTTTGTGTTAAAAAGCAACCTTTTTCAGTTTCAGATGCTCTGTTTATTGTTCAGCACCACATTTCTAAAATGGGTGCCAAAATCATAATGTGCTTCATTTGACTGTTGCTATTAACCCAGTGGGAAGATTCTTCCATCCTAGTCAATGCAGAATTACTAGGGCCAACAATGGCTTAGGTATAGTGGGCAAATGGCCAGATGTTGGGATTCATGAAAGAAAAATACTCTCTCAGACCTAAATTTTTTCTCCTTGTTAGCATCACCCCTTTAAGGAATTCTCACCTTGTCCTATAAGAAATTTTCCTGTAAAAATATAAATATTTGAATCAGGGGAAATATATTAACACATTAATATTACTACTATATGATCCGTAAAGACCCAGGATATGTTCTCTTTATTCAGGTATATTTCATGGGAAACAGAATGTGACTGGCTTTGAGGCACAGAACATTGCTGTGGGGAAATAAGTGGAAGCAACAAGATCACATACCAGGAACACATTTGATATCTACTAACATCTGAAACGGGGAGGGTGCAGTCAAGATTATTTTGTTGACTTCTTAGTTGTCCAGCCTTTATTCACAATGACCATCTCTGTAAACTACCATCTCCTAGGTACTATAAAATGCTATTTTACATAAGTCATATTTGCTCTACGCTCATAGTGATAGTCACTTTCGTTTGACTAACTTATGTTTTAAATGTTGTGATATTTGCCTTAAATATTATATCCATAAATCTTCCTATTGTCATTAACTTGTGATTGTGGTTATCGTGTGACAGAAAATATGTCTTCTCAATTCTTCTTAACTTATTTAAGCTTTTCTTGAAATGGCAGTACTTTAGCAACATTTATTTGATAAATCCCTTAAGAGGGGTTAAAGACCTTTAACTAAAAATTAAATGATTATGATTAACATTTAAAATTTTAAGTTATGCCAAGCTTTTTAGGGAAAGCAATTTGAGCATCTCAAAAATTATTTAGAAAGACTATTGATTCAGTAATCTTAAAACATTTTGTAGTGTCTCTTATACATAGCTTTAAGTATTAGATTTCATGGGAATAAGTTGACTGACACTGATTACAATTATGATGCCTTTCTGAGGAAAGAATTTCACTTCAACTGATCAATTCTAATTTTACAAAGGCTTTTAAATGCTATTGAAATGAAAATAAATACCAACCCAGAAATACTATGCAGACAGTAAATGACAGTTCTAACCATATCAACATATACATTGCTATATTGTTTTTTAATTTTTGTTGTTTATTATGAAGGTGATGTTCAGAGACGTCATTTCTATATTATTAAATATACTATTATCTTTTGTTGTGAACTACAGTTCCTTGTTGGGATGTCATATAGTCACACAAAGCTATGCATATTAATGCACTGGTAAATGAAAAGAACTGTATTATATAAAAGGTCTGCAGTTTGTGTTGAGGACTGAGATAGTGTGTTCATGAGCTATGGATTCCAAAAGGTAACCATTTTATTTTAAGGGGAAAAAGACATGCAAAACATTTACATTTGTGTCCACAATTTTTGATAGACACCATTGAGACTAGTTAGTAATAATTTAATCTGGGCTAAATGTGAATTCTACAAATACCATTCTTGCAAGGCTTGATTTTACAACATAGATAAATATTGCTATAGCAACAAAATAATTTTTGAGGACATGTATAACAAAGGGAGGACCACGAAATTGGAAAGGAAAGCATTTTATGTGTTTAAATAAGACTTATATTTTCTTTGTGAGACATAACAAGCAGAAAGAAACATGTATATTTCTATTTTAAGATTTTGCTTTTAAATTAGTATCATCACTAGTCTTCGGCAGTTTTTAGTCATTGAGAAATATTATACACACCCTGGTGTCAGAGAATAGGGTGTGTAATTAACCAACTCCAACGCATACTTTTCTGATTGATAACCTGAGGTTCCTTGAGTTTGTGTTGACAATTTACAAATAGCTCTGTTAAGACCTATGTGCAATAGCTGTAGATGCACAGCCATTAATCACAGCCATCAGCCGGCTTCCTAGAGTGGTTTACAACAGCTTTTAATGTATGTTTTGCTAATTGGAAGTTACAGTGGTGCTGTGAATTCCCTGATGAATAACTACTTCGGTGCTGACTGCCTGTGGAGGAAAAGCCCTCTAAATTTTCTTCTGGAAGGTCAGTTTAAAAATTATAATAAACACATTCTCATTTACATTTAAAACTTATAAAGCTACAAAGTTCTTCCATAATAATTTTTTAACAAATCAATATCACCAAGAATAATGCAAAATTATAATTTTATTTATTTTTCTCAATGCTTATATTTAAAATGGTGTCCTTTATTTAAGGCTGTTGTTTAATGCATTTCTGTGTATAGTTCCCTGACAGAGACCATTTGTCTTCCCTCTCAGGTGGCTCATATAAAGAGATTTATGTCTATTATGCAAAAATTCTTTGTTGTGTTTTAGAGGCTTAATCAGCAGAAAATCTGAGAAGACACCCACCATAGCCCAAATACAAAGTCTCAAATTTTGGTCACTTCTTCATCAAGTTTGACTGAAGTGACATTTTGGTTATGATTCACAAATTTACAAAAGGCTGATGCTATTTTAGAATAGTGTTGTTAAGTAGTAAACTTTAGTTGAAGATTATATCCTCAGGCTATTAACAACACATGGATCCTACTGCATGAACTACAAATATTCCATTAAAAAATCACTAATGTAGAAATCAAAAGATGGCAATGAACTGCATTACAAAATAGCTATCTATTGTTTTCTACACAGTAAATGGTACATTTATAAGGAGGATATGAGAAATTTAGTCACCTTCCCAGTGGAGAATTATGTGAGGTCTATAAGGTGCATGTGTCCTAAAGTGTTTGTGTTTTAGCTTATTATAAGCTACAAACACTCCTGTGGGTTTGCCTATAAGAAGTAATTAATATAAAAAGATAAAATTTAAGGGGGACAGTGCATTGTTCAAAAAGAAATATACTCATTACCTGAATTCTGTAATTGTAACTACTCTGTATATCACCTTTACAGCAACAATAAAAACATTAAAAAACAAAAAAATTATAATACTCTTCATACTGAAAGAACTTAATATTGTAACTTCCTAGAGAACAATGAAGAAAGATGTTGGGGCAATGTATGCATGTTAATGCATTTGACTGTGACTGCATCCCTTTAAGAAAAACCATTATCTTTTATAGCTCTTTATTTCTTACATATTTGTTTTTTCCTATGTCAGATCATATAATTGTTTGAAAAATCTCCAATATGGACAAGATAACATGAAAACAATAAAAATGAAATTAAATTATCATCCTGAAAAATGTGTGGTTTACAACTGATGCTATAAGCACCAGAGCAAATATTTACAAAAGTGTATATAGTTCTCTATGTGTTTTACTAGTTTAGCAAATGTAAAAGAAGATAAAGTTTGAAGACTTCTAAATGATATTAAATTATTTTTGAGTGAAAATTATATCTTATTCATCCTACTAATTTTCAAGTGTAGGTCAAGGTACAAGTTCTACCAGCCACATATGGCTCATTCCTGTAATCCTAGGTACTCAGGAAGCTGATGGATGATGATCTCAGTTTGAAGCCAGCTTGGGAAGACTAATATGCAAGTGTCTTATCTAATTAATGGACAAAATGCCGGAAGTAGAAGTGTGGGTTAAGTGGTAGAGTGCCAGCCTTGAGCTAAAAAGCCAAGAGCTGTAAGTCCTAGTTCAAACCCCAGTACTAGCACAAAACAAGGAAGGAAGGAATGAAAGAAGGAAGAGAGGAAGAAAGGAAGAATAAAGAGAGGAAGGAAAGGAAGAGAAATAAGGAAACAAGGAAGAGAAGGAAGGAAGAGAAGAAAGAAATTCTATTATAGTAATAAATAGAATTAATATTTGATCCAGCAATCCTTCCAATGTGCATATATTCAAAGGAAAGAACATCAGTATATTTATGAGACATGTTGAAGAGATAATTGCCTTCACATATTTATTGTATCACCATTTAGAGTAGTCATCACATGTACTCTAACTTAGTGCCCACCAAATGATGAATGGAAAGAGAAAAATAAGTAATAGAATACTGGTAATCCCTAATAAGGAATAGAAAAGTAAACAGTGGGAGGTGGAGGATGGGAAAGTGTAGGTGGCATGATGGATAAAGTCAAACAAAATGTTTTATATTCATGTATGAAAATTTCATAATGGAAGTCACTACATGATACAATTAAGGTATACAAATTTAAAACAATAAATGTTTGAGGAGGTAGGTATGTTTTTCTTATTAAAATATTACCTGATGTGTACAGTTATCAAAACATCACATGATACCATTAATATGTACAAACTTAATGTATTTGTTAAAAATTTTAAACTATTGATTTGAAGAGACTATGAATATTAACCATTAGACACAAAGCATTCTGTTGTAAAGGAAATATTGAACACATACAGCAATAGCTGAAGATGACTAAAAGCCACCATGGTACATTTATGTGTTCTATTTTTGCATGCTTATTTTCTGAAAATGTCCTATGGTTGCCCAGAGTTGCCACAGAAAGACAGGTAAATGTAAACCTAAGAATCTGTCATAATTACTGGGTTCCTAATTTGGCTCTCAATTCCTCATTTTCAATGTCCCCAGTTTCCCAGTTCTACCTTTCTAGAACAATTTGTTTTAAAAGAAGAAAAGCCAAGCCTTTAGCTGATATACTTTATAGTATTATTGAGCATAGAATATGATCAGTTTTATTATGCCTTGAGGACTGAGCAATATGAAGCTAGTTTTGTCTGCATTGCCAACTGAAATCATTATATAGGTACAAGCTCATTTTTCTTCTTTATCTCCTAAACATGTAAGGAAAGAACAGAAATATGTATAAATATGTATATGCATATATATGGATTTTGAATACATGTCAATGAAGAGAGAAGGTGGCCTCTTAGTCTCACGGTTCACAGACTATGAGTCAAACTGTTCATGGTTTTATATCCAGCTTTATATAAATTATCTTAACGACTTTTTATCAATTTGATTCATTTAGTCTTAGGTTTCTTATCTGCAGAATAGATGCCATAAAATTCACCTCAACTATGACTATCATTGTCTACTTTATCATTAGCAACATTGCTTTTCTCAGAAAGCATTAAGCTAATTACAGGATCATTAGTCACTAGTTTGTATCTTACTATAGATAGGCAAACTTAAATGAATATTTAAGGAACTAAAATGGTCACGGAATGGACAGCAGCATGGAGTGAATGTTAGGTATTTATTTCTTAAGAGACACCCTAGGTGATTCTGATACTGTTTGCCTTTGTACCACAATTTGAAAAACACATGTTCTGCAAACATGAAATAAGAACTACCATCAGACAGGTTTTTTGGTGCATTTTTAGGGTACAACAACTAAATGTCATACACTCCAGTTAACAAGCAAACAGCTATGGATCTGAGCAACAAAGTTCAGAATAAAATTTATGAAGATTGTTAAGCTATCTGAAACAAAAATGCAAAACATTTATGAAAAAGTTGAAGATTAAACTAATAATCATCAATACATACTCTTCACAGACCAGAACAACCATATTGTTAAAAAGTTGATGCTACCTACAGTGATCTTTAGGTTCATTGCAGCCCAATGATATTTTTCTGCAAAGTAGAACAAACAGTAATCAATCATATAAATATGTTAAATCAGAAAAATCTTTAACTAGTTGAGTGCAATACATATAGCATATATAAAATATATGAATATATCTATGATATGTATGATAAATAGTAATTTATTGCCCATTAGTTAATGTTTATTTTTATTAGTCATGTAAGTATTCTTCATAGGAGTTGTACAATAACCTTTATTTTGATATGTTGTGCTTGCATATTTTTTAGTTATATTTTTATATACATAAAAATGTAAGATCGTGCAGTTTACCAATATACAGATGGACCTAGTAGACATTGTGCCAAGTTAAATTATTTAGACACACATGATAAAATAGTTCACGATCTGAAATGCGTGTGGAATATCAAGGAAGTAAAAGAAAGGAAAAATGGTCAAATATACATAAACGGAGAGTAAAAGAGTCTTTATCAGGACATTTGGCAAGTAAGAACTAATGAGATATATTTGAAAGATACAAAGTAGCATACATGGAGGATGACCAAGTCTAGAGAACTAACATATGATATGAGATATACAACTAAGAAAATTGTTTTGGGCTCAAGTTAGCTCTTGTTAAAAAAGTAGAGCAGAGCTGGTAATGGGACTTAGTAGTAGAGTGCTTTGCCTAGCATGCATGAAGCCCTGGGTTCGACTTCTCAGTACAACATACACAGAAAAGCCAGGAGTGACGCTGTGACTCAAGTGGTAGAGTGCTCGGTTTTTCTGTTTGTTTGTTTGTTTTTTGTTTTTTGCCAATCCTTGGGCTTGAACATAGGGCCTGAGCACTGTAGCACTTTCCCTGGCTTCTTCTTTTTTTTCCCCTCAAGGCTAGAACTTTACCACTTGAGCCATAGCACCACTTCTAGCTTTTTCCATATATGTGGTACTGAGGAATTGAACCCAGGGCTTCATGTATATGAGGCAAGCACTTTACCACTAGGCCATATTGCCAACCCCCAGGGTGCTAGTCTTGAGCGAGAGAAATTCAGGGGCAGCACCCAGGCCCTGAGTTTAAGTCCCATGTCTAGCAAAAAAATAAAGTAAAGCAAATGCTGTATATAACTAATTTGCTTGACTTTACTATCCATAGGTATTCCATAACAGCATGGTATAACCCTCACATATATGCCATATAATTTATTAAAAATAAAGAAACAAAATTATAAGTAAAAATATTTCTTGAAGAAAACAAACTAAAAATCTCTATGTCCCATATTAGGCCAGATTTTTCTATAAGGGCCTAAGGATTTTTTAATGATTTAGATTGAGATTTCATTACAATTAGAAATTTAAAGCACAAGCCCTTTACTGACAGAACTGTTTACAAATCATGTATATGCCAGAATACAATGATGTTTTTTCTTTACTATCAAAGTGAAGTAGAAAGGGGTTAGAGATTCATATGTAAGGCCAGGGCACTTTTTATCTAACTTGTTACCTCCGCCCTCATTTTTCCTCCATCCTCCCCCTCTCCATTTCCCTCCCCTGCCCATGGGTTGTACAATTGGTTTACACCAATTGGTTTTGTAAGTATCACTATTGTAATGGTTTGTCTTTTTATCCTTTGTCTCTGGATTTCGGTATTCCCTTTCCCTTCCGTAGTTCCAATACACATATATACAGTATCTAGAGTACTAAGATCAGGTACAATGATAGCAATGGTAAAACCACGGGAAGGGAATATGAGAGGGAAAAAAGGTACAGTTTCACATGGCAAGTTGAAAATAACTACCACAATGATGTACCACTTGTTTCTATAACTTGGAGTTCTTTTGCTAAGCATCATCTTATGTTCATGTGGGCTTAGGTCTTGTGCTATTGTGATCTTCTGCGATGACTATCCTAGACATGTACTAATTATTCCCTGTGAGGGAAACCATAGAGTCCATATTTCTTTAGGTCTGGATAATTTCACTTTGTATGACTTTTTCCAAGTCCTTCTATTTCCTTATGAATGAGGCAATGCTTTTCTTTCTGATAGAGGCATAGAATTCCATTGTGTATATGTACAACATTTTCCTGATCCCCTCATCTACTGAGGGGCATCTGGGTGGTTCCATATTTTAGCAAAGACAAATTGTGCTGCAATGAACATAGTTGTGCTGGTGGCTTTAGTGCAGTCTTGTTTGTAATCTTTTGGGTAGATACCCAAAAGTGCGGCTGCTAGAGCATAGGGAAGCTCTATGTTTAGCCTTCTGAGGAGCCTCCATATCGCTTTCCAGAGTGGTTGAACAAGTTTACCTTCTCACCAACAATGTAGTAGGGCTCCCTTTTGGCCACATCCCCTCCAGTTTTTGTTACTATTAGTTTCCCTGATAATGGACATTCTTACTGGGGTGAGGTGGAATCTTAGTGTTGTTTTGATTTGAATTTTAATGGCCAGTGATGTAGAGCACTTCCTCATGTGTCTCTTGGCTATTCTCATTTTCTCTTCAGAGAAGTCTCTCTTTAGGTCTTTAGCCCATTTGTTGAGGGGGTTCATTGGTCCCTGCACTCTATCAGATGGAATAAAATTAGAGCTCAACTCAAAAAGCCACCACAGGAAATCCTGTAACTCATGGAGACTGAACAACACATTGCTTAATCATCAGTGGGTCATGAAAGAAATCAGAACAGAAATTCAAATGTTTATGGCATTAAACCAAGATGAGCACACAAAGTACCAGATCCTTTGAGATACAGAAAAGGCAGTACTGAGAGGAAAATTCATAGCTCTGAGTGCTTACATCAACAAACTGGAGAAATATCAATTTAACAACTTAAGGAAGCACCTTAAGCTCCTTGAAAGAGAATAACAAGCCAAACCTCAAGCCAATAGATGGAAGCAAATAATTAAAATTGAGTAAGAATTAAATGACTTCGAGTAAAAAAACATAAAAAGAATCAACAAAGCAAAGAGTTGGTTCTTAGAAAAAATTAACAATATAGACAGACCTCTAGCAAATCTGGCCAAAAAACGAAGACAGCACACCCGAATAAACAAATTCAGTGATGAAACTGGAAATATCACCACAAAAACAATGAAGATTTAGAATATAATAAGTGAATATTTTGCAAACCTATATGCTAATAAATTTGAAGGCCTGGAAGAAATGGAATTCCTAGAGAAAACTGATATGCCCAAATTTAAGCATGAAGATTTAAATCTACTGAACAGACCCATATCCAGCAACGAAATAGAAACTGCAATAAGAGATCTCCCACCCAAGAAAAGCCCAGGTCCAGATGGATTCACAGAGGAATTTTATAAGGCCTTCAAAACAGAACTCACACCAGCACTCCTCAAACTCTTCAATGAAATAGAAAGGGAAAGTTCGCTACCAAACACATTCTATGGTATCAGTATAACCCTTATTCCAGAACTAGACAGGGACTCATCAAAGAAAGAGAACTGTAGACCTATTCCCTTGATGAACATCGATGCAAAAATTCTCAACAAAATTCTGGCCAATCAACTTCACAAGTCATCAAAAAAATCATAAACTATGATCAAACTGTATTCATTCCAGAGATGCAAAGCTGGTTCAGTATACAAAAGCCAATTAATGTAATCCACCACATCAACAGGAAAAAGTTCAAGAATCACATGATTATTTTTCTAGATGCAGAAAAAGCGTTTGATAAATCCAGCACCCATTTATGATAGAAGCTCTGGAGAAACTAGGATTCCAGGGAAGATTCCTGAATATAATAAAAGCTGTCTATGCAATGATTTTTACAAGCATAAGTCAGTGGGGAAATAGTCCATATTTGTCATATATTCATGCATATACTCTCATGTAAATATATGAACATATATAGAGGATAAAACTTGACACATATTTTGAATATACACCTATAATATGTAGAAATATAAATAAAGGTATGAAAACTTTTTTTCAGGATCACTTTTCTCATGATAATGAAAATACATATCACAATCAACAAGTGTGTTAATAGCCAATACTAAAGTCTTGATAAAGCTGAAGAATGGCCTAATTGGAAAACTGAATTTTCATAAATTGTTATTATGTGAAATGGAGTGGTATTTTTTCAAAAATTTGGCTATTTATTACAAAATTAAACACATCACGTATTAAACAACCCAGCGATTACTTTTCTTTTTGCTGGTCCTGGGGCTTGAACTCTGGACGTGGATATTGTCCCTGAGCTCATTTGCTCAAAGCTAGCACTCTACCATTTGAACCACAGCACCACTTGTGGCTTTTTCTGAGTAGTTAATTGGAGATAAGAAGGGCTGGGAATATGGCCTAGTGGCAAGAGTGCTTGCCTCATATACATGAAGCCCTGGGTTCGATTTTCCAGCACCATGTATATAGAAAATGGCCAGAAGTGGCACTGTGGCTCAAGTGGTAGAGTGCTAGTCTTGAGCAAAAAGAAGCCAAGGATAGTGCTTAGACCCTGAGTCCAAGGCCCAGGACTGGCAAAAAAAACAATTGGAGATAAGAGTTTCACAAACTTTCCTGCCTGAGCACTTTGAACTGCAATCCTCACATCATAGCTTCCTGAGTAGCTAGGATTACAGGTGTGTTCTGCCAGCACCCAACACAGAACTTAACATTTTATTATGACTACTAAGCTTAAATAAAAATATCTGTTCATATGAATTTGTGCAGAAACTTTCATACTTGGATTATTTATAGTAGCACAGACTAGAAACTGCCCATCAATGGGGCCATAGGTTTGTTTACATTGGTACATACACATAGAAAAGATATATTGCTTAATGATAAAGTGTAGTAAATTTACTGATTTCTGAAACAGCATGAACAAGTTTTAAAATCATTTAAAATTAAGGTAGTCAGATAGATACATCAATATAAGCTAGGCACTGGTGGCTCATGACTGTAATTCTACTCAGCAGGCTGAAATATGAAGATTGGGGTTCAAAGCCATCCTGGGCAGGAAAGTTCTCATCTCCAGTTAGCCATCAGAAAACCAGAAGCAGAGCTGTGGCTCAAGTGGTAGAGCAGTAGCCTTGAGCAAAAATGTTCAGGTACAGTGTCCAGAGTTCAAGCCCCACAATAAATAGATAGATAGATAGATAGATAGATAGATAGATTGATAGATAGATTGATATTTAAATAAATGAAAATCAGCATAGTCCACCATGTCATTTATATAGCAATATATCCTTTAATATAGATAGTTGTTCTTTAAAACTTCAACAAAGTCACTTCTAGCAAAACATAAAATTCCTTACCTGGTATCAGGAGAAAAAGCATGGATTAAATGCCAAGCCACATAGAATTACTTTTAAGAATTATTTAAATGTTATAAAACTTGCTTCTGATTATAGTACAACTGAATATATGTATTTACTGACAAGACAGAATATTTAAAATGTTTATTATACATTGT
Organism: Perognathus longimembris pacificus; assembly: GCF_023159225.1. NCBI lineage: Eukaryota > Metazoa > Chordata > Mammalia > Rodentia > Heteromyidae > Perognathus > Perognathus longimembris. Next base: position 53,496,682 of record NC_063188.1, on the reverse strand, counting down.
TGAAATTAAACCCAATAATATGAGTACATATGTCAGGAAATTAATAAAATATTTACTAAATAGATAAATGACAGGAAATATGGTGACAAACCTAATTCTGATATTGCAACTACCAATTTTGTCAAATACTGTATAGTACTTTAGTTGTAGGACTTTTAGATACTTTTGTTAAAATTTCAGTACCTCAGCCTATTAAAACCACACAACTAATTAGCAAATGCTAACTTGTTTGAGTGTGTGTGTGTGTGTGTGTGTGTGTGTGTGTGTGTGTGTGTTAGTACTGGAGCTTGAACTCAGGGCCTTGCACTTTTGCTTGGATATTTATTATTTTGACGCTCTATAACAAGAGTAGCATCTCCAGTCTAGCATAGTGCCAATTAATTGAAGTTAGGAGACTCAAGGACTTTTCTTCCTGGGATGGCTTTGAATGATGATCTTCAGATTTCAGCTTACTGTTACTACAACTGCAAATGTGAGTCATCAGCAAGCACCTGGCTAATAAAAGTGACCTTTAGTTTAAAATTTCAAGAGAAAATACTCTTTATGATTGGGAACATACAAAAACACAAGTTATTAAACTCACAACTAAAAAGCTGAATATTATCAAAATAAATGCAAAATTGCTGCTTTTTGGAAAGCAATATTAAATAGACTTGCATACACTACATGGAAGCTTGTTTAAAACCTAAGCTTGGTTCCAGCGATTCATGTCTGTAATCCTTGCTGCTCAGGAGGCTGAGACATTAACAATCTTGATTCAAAGCTAGCTAGGGCAGAAATTTCTCTGAGACTCTAAAATTAAGTACAAAAAGGAGGTATGGTGCTGGAGCCAGCCGGCAGCGAAAGGAAATCCTGAATGAGGGGGGCGAGGATTAAAGAAAAGGAAAAATACAAGACAAGAGAAAAAAGACAAGAGACAAAGATGGGGTCCGGGAGGTCTGCAGCTCAAGATCGTAACTCAAGACTGCAGTCATGTTTATTCTTAACTTCCAGCTTATATGCAGTTTGAAAACCAGGAAATAGCATAGGCTTAAAATTCCAGAACACAAAAAGGCTCGGAGTTAGCAATACCTGATGATAGCTAAGACAGGATGAGGTTGGTTAACTTAAGAATGGACTCCAGAACAATATCTGATGGTAGCTAAGACAGGATGAGATTGGTTAACATAAGAATGGACTCTGGCAGACATAGTAAAGCATTTCCGATTTTCCATTAAGTCAGAATGAGATTAGCTGCTGGTTCGGCTCCCAAAAGTATGGGTCAAAGAGTAGACATGCTCAAGGAAGCAGAGTGACTAGTTGAAGTTCTGCGTTCAAGCTTAGGTGTTAAAATGAGAAAAGGGGTGGCTTCGGTGAGAAGACGGCGGAGGAGAAGCAGAGCCCTAGAGGAGCTCCCTCCGACATCGCAGTTTTCTCACCCCATAGAAACTTTTACTCCTAGAAAGACAGCCAAAGTAAGATCTAACAGTACAGGGATTCTGACCAGGAAGGAAAAATCGACTTTGCTCGTCTGAAAACAAAGATTTGAGCTCCGGGCGGTGTCCCACCGCCACACCAGTGCCGGCACCGGCACAGCGCCCGGCACAGCAACCCGCACTCTGCGCAGCTAAAGCGCACAGCATAGACCAGCAAGAAATACTCCAGATGGCGGCTGAGTATGGACGACCTGACATCGCAGAGACAGTGTGAGTACCCCACAAAAGATATTCTCACTCGTGCCCACAGAGCAGCTTCTGGAAGGCATCCCTGTCCCCACCGCCAGAGCAAATCGCCATCTTTGCCACTGGCATAGGGTCAGACCAGATTGGAACTGAAGCGGGCCTGGGGAAAGCGAGGTCAAAAAAGCCATCTTTGAGAAGGGCAGGAGGGGCGCAATCAGTGAGAGCCAGCTCCGCCCAGGAGAATGCACCCTGTCCTGGCAGGAGGCGAGTCCTGGGCTGCGGCTTAGCCAGAGGTGCCCGTCCTGCCCGCTGGAATTTCTAAATTTAAAGCAAAAGCTGCGAGCAGCTACCGGCGGCACAGAAACACCAGAGGGAGGAACAAAGAGTTCCTGGGACAGCTAAACGGTCCCGTCACAGAGGAAGCCCAATTCCCAGCCCAAAACGGAGCTGCATTCCATAGCCACCTATGCCAAGGAGGCCGCCTCCCCCAGGCAAGCATCTCTCAGCCCAGCAAAACAGGCCAGAGGCGCTCTGCCCTGCTGAGTCCACAGCCTATTCAAATCCAGGCATCAAAGGCAGCGGCCCCACAGCAGACAGAGGAGCCACAGTTCCTGAGATTGCTCAGGTCCCCATCTACAGAGGACGCCAAGGCCCACCTGCAAGCTGTGCGAACCTCAGAGACCCAGGATTGCACCAACAGGGGAGAAGGTTCAAAACAGATCCACCCCTTGCAAACTGAAATCAAGTCAAACCAGCCAATCAGGAAAATAGACTGCAGACCATTGCATGGAAACCAGAGACTGGGGAGAAACCACCCAAACAAGGATGACTCCTTTTTCTTTTTCTTTTTCTTTTCAAACATTTTTTTAAACATTTTTTTAAATTTTGTTTTTAATTTTTTCATATCTGAAACATCATTGGTTGTTTTTTTTGTTTGTTCATTTTTTATTTGTTTGTTTTCCATTTTTACTGGTTTGTTTTATCAAGTTTTTTTTGTTCGATTGTTTATTTGTTTGGGTTGTTCCTTTTATGTTTTTTTTCTTTTTATTTACATATTCTTCTTTTTAAAATAATTTTTATCTGTTTTGTGTATGTGTCTTCCAGTATTTTTACTTTATTTCTCTCTTTGCGTTCTCTTTCTTTAAAAATTACTTTCCTATGAAAACAACTCCACTCTTTTCTGCTAACTCTCCAGTGTCTGTCATTTTAACCTTATTCTTTCTACTGATTCTACTCATCTCCACATTTCCACGTCACTGAAACTAAACCAAAATCACCACCACCACCCCCCAATACATTTTACTCTATTCTCTTTACTACCTCCAACTTACCCTCCTGACTTAATGCATGGACCTCCAGGTTCCATTGACTCCTGGTTATTGGATAGAGGGTATCCCAGCTTAATCCGAGTGAATCAAAGGGGTTCATAGAGAAAGCCAGTCCTAAAAGAACTTAATATAAAAACAAGAATTGCGTATAGGGTTGTAGCAGTAAATAAGTAACTACTGAATACAGGGCCCAGGATCGGTTGTTATATTGAAACTGTATTCTTTAGGAACACCAAATCTAATTTTATAGACAGGCATACAAGTTATCTGTATATAATTGTGAACTTGTAAGATTTACACAACAGTGCTTGGTAAGGGCTGCTTTGGGTCTTAAACAGTGCTCACAGGTGCTGGTAGACTGGCATTCCCAATTCAAATGGGCAGAAGAAACACAAGAAAGATGGCAAACAATGAAGTCTTATCCCCCACTCAAAACAAGCAGGAAGCAGAGCAATCAATCAAAAACATAGAAGAAAACCCCCAAAATGCTCTACAAAGTCTACTGATAAACATGATAAATGAAAAGTTTGAATATTTTCAGTCAATTATGTTAGAGCATGAGGAGGCAAAGCAAAAATTAATGGAGAATTTCATGACATCCACAAGTAGAAAGATAAATGAGCTTCAAGAGTCAAATGAAAAGATAGCTACCCAGCTTAAAGATTTGAGAGAAACTCTCAAAACCAAAGTAATGAATTTAATGAAGTAAAGAAGTCCATATAGGACCTAAGAAATGACATGGAAATCATCAGGAAAGACCAGTCAGAAGGAAAAGAGATTCGAAATCAAGTAGCTAGCCTACAGTCCCGACTAACTGAAGCAGAGGATCGAATCTCAGGAGCTGAAGATTCCTTAGATTCTATGGAGAAAGATCAAAAAAGCAATACAAATCCAGTCCAATCAACAAAACAGATCGCTACAGGAGATTCAAGACACAATCAGGAAGCCCAATTTAAGGATAATAGGTATTGAGGAAAACTTGGAGAAAGAGGTTAATGGGATAGGCAACCTATTTAACAGAATATTAGCTGAGAACTTCCCAAATATCCAGAAGGAAAGGCCTGTACAGATACAAGAAGCATTTAGAACCCCAAATCGACCAGACCAGAATAGGACATCCCACTGACACATTGTGATCAAAACAGCTTCAGCAGAGTGCAAGGAAAAAATACTCAAAGATGTTAGGGCAAAGAAAACAATCACATATAAAGGAAAAGCAATCAGAATTACCCCAGACTGCTCAGCAGAGACCATGAAAGCAAGGAGAGCCTGGAATGAAGTATACCAAACTCTAAATAAAAATAACTACCAACCAAGAATTCTGTACCCAGCCAAACTCTCCTTCATAGCCGAAGGTCAAATAAAACTCTTCCACAATAAGGAAAAACTGAAACAATATATCTCCACCAAACCAGCTTTACACAAAATCCTTAAAGATGTACTATACAGGGAAAATAATCAAGATCCCAACACAGACAGAGAAATGAACGCTAATTAGTAAACATCAGATCAAGAAATGGGAAGACACAGCTTTAAACAAGATGGAGATAATGAAAGGAACAAACGATCATCTCTCAATCCTGTCAACATTAATGGACTTAATTCTCCAATCAAAGGACATAGGCTCATGAGTTGGATCAAAAATCAAGATCCATCTTTCTGCTTCCTCCAAGAGACACATCTATCCAGCAACAGTAAACATCTTCTAAAAGTGAAAGGCTAGAAACAAATCTATCAAGCAAATGGCCCCCATAAGAAGGCTGGAGTTGCAATCCTAGTATCAGACAAAATTGACTTCAAATTAAAAAAGGTAAGAAGAGACAAAGAAGGTTACTACATACTAGTAAAAGGATCTCTCATACAGGAGGAAAAAACCATTCTAAATATCTACACACCAAATGCAAGAGCACCCAACTTCATCAAACAAACACTGCTGACTCTAAAAACACTCATAGACCCAAACACATTGATAGTTGGGGACGTTAACATTCCACTATCACCTCTGGACAGATCAACACGTCAAAAACTGAACAAAGAAACCACAGAACTAAGCAATTGCATAGACCAACTAGATTTAATCGACATCTACAGAATATTCCACCAAGCAAGGACAGAATACACATTCTTTTCGGCAGCACAGTGAACATTCTCCAAAATAGATCACATCTTAGGGCACAAAGAAAATCTGTACAAATTCAGAAGTATCAAAACCATTCCCTGCATTCTCTCAGACCACAATGGAATAAAATTAGAGCTCAACTCAAACAGCCACCACAGAAATTGCTACAATTCATGGAGACTAAACAACACACTGCTGAACCATCAGAGGGTCATTGAAGAAATTAAAACAGAAATTCAAATGTTTATGGAATTCAACCAAGTTGAGGACACAAAGTACCAGCTCCTTTGGGACACAGCAAAGGCAGTACACAGAGGAAAATTTATATCTCTGAGTGCATACATCAACAAACTGGAGAAACAGCAACTCAGTAATATAAGGAAGCACCTTAATTTCCTTGAGAGAGAACAACAAGCCAAACCCCAAATCAATAGATGGAAGCAAATAATTAAAATCAAATCAGAATTAAATCAATTAGAGACCAAAAAAACCATCGAAAGAATCAACAAAACAAAGAGTTGGTTCTTTGAAAAAAATCAACAAGATAGACAGACCCCTGGCAAACCTGACCAAAAAACGAAGGCAGCACGCTCAAATAAATAAGAAGAGATAAAACAGGTAACATCACCACAGAAATAACCGAAATTCAGAAAATAATAAGGGACTATTTGGCAAACCTTTATGCCAACAAATTCGAGAACTTGGAAGAAATGGATGATTTCCTAGAAAAAATCCATATCCCCAATCTGAACCATGAAGATCTAAACATCCTAAACAGACCCATATCCAGTATTGAAATAGAAATGGCAATAAATGACCTCCCATCCTAGAAAAGCCCAGGTCCAGGCGGATTCACTGCAGAATTCTACTAGGCCTTCAAAACAGAACTCACACCAATATTCCTCAAACTCTTCAATGAAATTGAAAGAGAACGTTCTCTTCCAGACTCATTCTATGAAGCCAGTATAACCCTCATCCCAAAACCAGGCAGGGACTCATCATGGAAAGAGGACTATAGACCAATCTCCCTGATGAACATAGACGCAAAAATTCTCAACAAAATTCTGGCCAATCGACATCAACAGGTCATCAAAAAAATCATACACCACGATCAAACTGGATTCATCCCAGGGATGCAAAGTTGGTTTAATATACGCAAGTCAATTGATGTAATCCACCACATCAACCGGAGCAAGCTAAAGAACCCCATGGTTTTATCTCTGGATGCAGAAAAAGCGTTTGATAAAATCCAGCACCCCTTTATGCTAAAAGCCCTGTAAAAACTGGGATTCCAGGGAACATTCCTGAATATAATCAAGGCAGTTTACGACAAACCAACAGCAAGCATAACTCTAAATGGTGAAAAACTAAAGCCATTCCCTTTAAAAGCAGGAACAAGGCAGGGATGTCCACTCTCTCCCCTGCTCTTCAACATAGTACTAGAATTCCTAGCCAGAGCAATCAGGCAAGAAGAAAATATAAAGGGGATCCAAGTAGGTAAAGATGAAGTTAAACTTTCTCTCTTCGCGGATGACATGATCCTATACCTAAAGTATCCCATAGACTCTACCCCCAAGCTACTAGAGCTGATCCAAAACTTTGGCAAAGTTGCAGGATATAAAATAAACCTTCAAAAATCAACGGCCTTTCTCTATGCTAACGACCCAAAGACCGAGGCTGATATCAGGAAAGAAACGCCCTTTACAATAGCCTCCAAGAACATAAAATACCTAGGAATAACCTTAACGAAAGAAGTGAAAGACCTCTTTGAGGAGAACTTTAAAACCTTGAAAAACGAAATTAAGTCAGAACTAAGGAAATGGAAAAACCTCCCATCCTCCTGGATTGGGAGGATCAATATAATCAAAATGGCAATACTGCCAAAGGCTATCTACAAATTCAATGCAATACCCATTAATATCCCAACACCACTTTTTGATGAAATAGAGGAGCAATCCAGAAATTCATATGGAATAATAAAAGACCTAGAATAGCAAAAACAATCCTATGCAGAAAGAACAGTGCTGGAGGAATTACAATACCCAACTTCAAGCAGTACTATAAAGCTATAGTAATAAAAACAGCTTATTGTTGGCACCGGAACAGGCCTGAAGACCAATGGAACAGAATTGAAGACCCGGGAATGAACCCACAGAACTACGCCTACTTAATCTTTGATAAAGGGGCTAAAACAATAGTTTGGAAGAAGGATAGCCTCTTTAACAAATTGTGCTGGCAAAACTGGCTCAACCCACGCAACAAACTAAAACTAGATCCTTATATATCACCCTGCACCATAATCAATTCCAAATAGAGTAAAGACCTCGAAATCAAAACAGACACCCTGAAAACACTAAAGGAAGAAGTAGGAGAAACACTTGGGCTCCTTGGCACAGGACAGAACTTCCTCAACAAAGACCCAGAAAAACTACAAATCAAAGAAAGGTTGGATAAATGGGACTGCATCAAACTGCAGAGCTTCTGCACGGCAAAGGACATAGCTTGCAAGATAAACAGAAAGCCCACAGACTGGGAGAAGATCTTTACCGGCCATTCAACGGACAAAGGCCTCATATCTAAAATATATGCAGAACTAAAAAAATTACCTTCCTCCAAAACAAAACCGCAAAGAGCTAATAGCCCGCTCATCAAGTGGGCTAAAGACCTACAAAGAGACTTCTCCGATGAGGAAATGAGAATGGCCAAGAGACATATGAACAAGTGCTCTACATCACTGGCCGTAAAAGAAATGCAAATCAAAACAACATTGAGATTCCATCTCACCCCAGTAAGAATGTCACATATCAAGAAAACTAACAATGACAGTTGTTGGAGGGGATGTGGCCAAAAGGGAACCCTACTTCATTGTTGGTGGGAATGTAAACTGGTTCAGCCACTCTGGCAAGCAGTATGGAGATTCCTCAGAAGGCTAAATACAGAACTCCCCTATGACCCAGCAACCCCACTTTTGGGTATTTATCCAAAAAACCACAAACAAAATCACAGTAAAGCCACCAGCACAACATTGTTCATTGCAGCGCAATTTGTCATAGCGAGAATCTGGAACCAACCCAGATGCCCCTCCATAGATGAATGGATCAGGAAAATGTGGTATATATACAGAATGGAATTTTATGCCTCTATCAGAAAGAATGACATTGCCCCATTTGTAAGGAAATGGAAGGACTTGGACAAAATTATACTAAGTGAAGTGAGCCAGACCCAAAGAAACAGGGACTGTATGGTCTCCCTTATTGGGAATAATTAGCACAGGTTTAGGCAAGTCACAGCAGAGGATCACAAGAGCCCAATAGCTATACCCTTATGATCACATAAGATGATGCTAAGTGAAATGAACTCCATTTTATGAAAAGGATTGTTATATCACAGTTGTAACTACTTTCAACATCCCATGTGTATCTGTAGCTTCTACTATTGATGATGTTCTTGTATCACCTTCTTGTGACTGTATCTACACTATCGCTGTAATCTTATCTGAGTGTATTGGAAACCGTGTATACTGGTATTAGTGTTAGGAAATTGAAAGTGAATACAAAAATTGAGAGACCAAGGGTAAAATAAGAGAAAAAACCAACAAAAGCAATACTTGCAAAACTGTTTGGTGTAAGTGAACTTGTCACCTAAGGGGGGAAAGGAGAAGGGGGGAGGGGGGTATGAGGGACAAGGTAACAAACAGTACAAGAAATGTATCCAATGCCTAACGTATGAATCTGTAACCTCTCTGTACATCAGTTTTTTAAAAAAAAACTTAAAAAAACTAAAATGAGAAAAGGCCTGTATCTGGCAAAGTACCAAGTACCTGTGCCCTAGAATGTATAACTATCTCTTACACCTATGTAGAAATGAAAATCTTTTTTTAAAAAGTTAGAAAAACATAAATTTATTAGACCAGAAAATATTAAGGCAAATAAACAAAAAATGTATTTACCCTCATTAAACATTGGGGAAATGAAAATGATAATAAATTATCATATCATGAAAAAATAGAACTACCAAAACCAAAGAAAATGAAATAAAATAAAACCAAAAATACTAATTACAACCATATCCTAAAAATACCAAATATTTTTCAAGGATGTGGAGAACTTGGCATTCACATCTTTCTTCTAAGAGTGTAAAAGCTTTTGACAATCTTTTATCAATTTTCTATGAGGTGAACTATGTACCAAGTATTTGACCCAAATATCCTATCCTAGAAATTTATTGATAGGAAATAACCTATTTGGAGAAATTTATCTTATGATGTAAGTCAAATTAGACCTGGTAGTTTGGTATTCAGTGAATTTAAAAAGAGATCAAATAAGAAAATTTTCATGACAGAAGAAATGCACTGAACTACTAACTTTTTAATGTGAGTGAAATAATGCCACTGCATGACTATTTGATTTGGGAAAAGTGACTGATTTGAGTTAGATTTTAAAGTAGGGGCAAGAACTGTACTATCTTAGAAAATAGTTCTGTAGATTGCATAAAATGAAACTACACTATTAGTAGCTATTATTTCTGGGGCATTTAGTATATGATAGGTGCTCTGCCAAGTACATTTCATGTATAATTTCATGATTATTGACTAGTAACGCTAAAGGAGAGTATTTGTACTTAAGATAATTGATGGAATTAGGAAAAGGTAATTGCTAGATTTGGTAGGGCACTAAGATAATGAAGCAAATCAACATTCACTTACTTGACTTCACTGCGATGATACTTTTCCCTAATGGCTTCGGTTTCAGCATTGATCTAGGCTGAGAGTGATGATTCGGTTGTACCCCATCATAAACACTGCTATATCGAAAGAGTTACATGAACACATCAATGACGATTGCTCAATGGAATGTCTGTAGATGGTATCTGCGCAGAAGGCTAACTTCTTTATGGACACCACTAATATTACCATTCCCATTTCTACTAGCATCAGTGAAAGCAGTAAATGGCATTTTAGATGTAATTATTATATTCCTGCCACTGTTTCATGAGCAACATGAAACATCTCATTGAACCCTGTAAAAGAATTTTTCACATGAAGTAATGGAATCTCAGCAGAGTAATTAACTTGCACAAGCTATTAAAAGATTGTGTAGTAACGAAAGTTTTATATCCATGTTTATTGCTTATGAAATTCTTGTTAATTTAATCAATGTTTATGAACACCTACAGTTTTCCAGCAGTGGGGATTCCATACCCACATATTCAAAGACTTCAGTTTCATAAAATAGTTCAGTTGTCATGAAATTACATCAACTACCTATGGCTTAAAGTTCAGTTTTGTTTTCAATTTTACTTAGATATGGTGAATCTCAATTGAATTCACCTAACAAAATAATTGATTGCAAATTTATTTATTTAGAGAACATAATTTTGTTATATGACAATTATTGGTCTAATTTATATATATGTACATATATATAATTTTCTATTGATAAATTTACTTCAAAGAACACTTTGTATTACAAATGTCACAAGACTAAGTATAGAATGAAAAAACCCACCAAAATAAACAGTATTTTATTAAATAAGGGTATTTAGATTATTCATTATTTTATGCATAATTCTTTTCTGGTAGTTGGTATATATAATAGAAATCTTTTTCCTTTGTTCTCTTTTTTAAAAAAATAAACTTCATGTAGATTATCTTTCTGTTGACTAGTCATTATCTCAGACATTCAGGTTATAATGTAATTGATTAGGCTGCTGCATTCTTTACATCCCAGCTTAATTATAATCTAGTCTTAAGATATACTTTGGACTGATTGAGAGACATTATGATCTGTTGATTACAGTGATGGACCCTCAGTTCTTGTAACCATGCTGTGGTCTCAGTAATCCTAGAGTTACTGACATCTTTTGTGGTGGAGGGAGAGAAAAAATTTCTTTTGTGTTGATTCTATTAAACCTACATTTTCTGACCTTTCACTAAAATTCTCAGCATGCTTCTTTTTCAGTAGCTCTCTCTGAAGCACTCACTGAGCATACAGATCATTTCAGAGAAACATAACTCAAGGAAAAGTAGAGAATAAATGGAGTGTTAGTCACAGCAATTTTTCAAAAACAGATCATTTAAAAACAAAACCAGGATCAAGTTACTGTTCATTTGAATAGGGGAGAATTTGATAGGCTACTTTCTTTCCTCTCTCCAGTGCTTCACCTTCATTGCAGCTTCCTTGGTAGTTTCCAAAAGCATGTTTTTGTTCAATGTATAAGAATAAGTCGGATTAAGGAAGAGTACATTGCAAACTCAGAATAATAGTGAAAATAAATAAGTAGAACTCCCTTTCCTTCTCAAAACCTTCTCCCATTAGGTAAAAAATAATGTCTGTTTTCTCCCATAAATCAGAGAATATTTTTGCTTGTCTGTCTTGTCATTTATCATGTTATAATTTGCTTCAAGTTATTTAAATATGTTCTAATTATTCACACAAGACTGTGAAATCTTTTCTTGTTTAATGGGTCATAGCACTATTCTCATTGCCTAAACTATGCTTTATAGATACTGTACACCCAGAAAGTCTTTTACTTTTGGAAACCCTAACATGCTCAATCAAGGTCTTTATTCTTCCCTCCTGTTGTACAGGTCAAGATATGTATCTCCTTTTCTAGCACCTATATTCAGAATATTAAATATAACCCTAGCACAAACTGGGACCTATAAAGGTAGAAGTGACTCTATTACACTGGCAAATTGAATAAATCAAAACATTAAGCAAAAGAATATGGCACCAGGTGAAACTGTAGCTTCTATTGTTGATGATCCTCTTGTATCCCCTTCCTGTGGTTGTACCTGCACTATCACTGTATCTTATCTGAGTACATTGGAAACTGTATATACTGGTATTAGAACTAGGAAAGTGAAAGGAAATACCAAAATCGAGAGACACAGGATAAAAAGACAAACGACTACAAAAGCAATACTTGCAAAACTGTTTGTTGTAAACCAACTGAACAACTCATGGTGGGAGAGGGAAGGGGGAGGGGGAGGGGAAAATGAGGGGGAGGAGGTAACAAACAGTACAAGAAATGTATCCAATGCCTAAGGTATGAAACTGTAACCTCTCTGTACCTCCCTTTGACAATAAATAAGAAAAAAATATGGCACTTTCAATAAATTCTATCCATAATTTAATACTCCTACTCACTACATGGAATTGGGGTGGCATACAAATGAATTCATTCCATCTTTCCAAACATTTCCTCAATCCTCCGAAGTAATTCATAAAGGCATACAAAGTTTTAAATACAATTACTTTCCAAATTGAACTGGATATTATTTATCTCTATCATGCAATAAAATATTTATTTTTCTAACAAAAGCAATAAGATCCAGTCTATTCCATCCTATGGAAAGATTGAAGAAACAATACATGATTTTAGTATTATGGTTTTGCCACCATTTCATTATAAGGTTAAGTTCCCATGATTATAACTTCTGAGCTATGGAGATTAAAATTTCTTTTGAAACATGATAGTTTTCCCTTTATTAATTAATCATATATCATCATTCCACTCCCTTTGACTTGTGAAATATTTTCTGTTTTTCTGAATGTATTTAAAGATTCCTCCTGAAAATTTACGCATGTGTGACACTGGCTACTTTTAGGACTGAGTGTCCGCACAGACAATAAAAAGTAAACATCTGCAACATGTTTTTTTTTAATTAATAATTTCCATTCTGCCTTTGGTAATCCACCTAAGGAAGATACATTTCATATTGATATGCCATACAGGGTGCAGATACAAATATAATCAATGATAATTTTGATCTAAATATGGAAAAATCATATTTCATTGTCAAAGAAAATCAGTAAGTTTAACAAAACTGTTTAAATACTAGAATGGACTGGCATAGAGCATTCCCAGATGCTCTGCATACTTAATGTCACAGCACTGTTGAAATAAAAGTTTTGACTCTGGAGGAAAATGTTGATGACTCTATAATATTTAGTAGAGACTTAATTTTTAGTTGCTCTTCAGACAATATGATGAAGTCACACACAAACGCTAATATAAAGGAGTGAGAATTAGTGTTCTTCAATTAAGAGCATTTACACTGCTACTTGATATCCAGGTGAAGAAAGCAGACATAATAAAAACTTGTTTTGCCGGGTGCCAGTGGCTCATGCCTGTAATCCTAACTACTCGGGACGCTGAGAGCTGAGGATTGCCTTTCAAAGCTAGCCAGGGCATGGAACTCCATGAAATTCTTCTCTCCAATTAACCACCAGAGAATTGGAAGTGGCGCTGTGGCTTCAAGTGGTAGATAGTTAGCCTTGAGCTGAAGAGCTCAGGAACAGTGCCCAGGCCTAGAGTTCAAGTCCCATGACAGACAGAAAGCAACAACAACAACAAAAAAAAAACCTGTTGTTTTAGGGAGATTCCTATGAGGAGCAGCATGTGTTTGACGTAAATGAGGTTATACTTATATTTTCTAAGTGTGAGTTTCTAATAATTGCCGAAGCCCAAACAGGGTTCACAAAGAAGTATCTAAAATTGAAAATAGGTAGGAAGGAGATAAGCAATAAAGTACATTTGGTAAAATCCACCAGATTATTCTCCAGTTTGGTTCATGCAATGTGAAATCATAAGATGTAGGCCTTCCAAAATAAAAAAAAAAATTACAAATAGGAAACCAAATATATCTAGCATATCTTCAAGACAGTTAATTATGTTACAAAATGGTAATGGAATAATAGTTTTGAGAATTAGAGATTTAATTCCACATACAGTTTAAGCTGGTCTTTTTCATTATCATCCCTCATTTCACATGCATAAAAATATGACAACCAGCAATTTTTTTCATTAAGTTAATCTTCAAAGCTAATAATTTGGTTAGACACTATTCAATGCCAAAAGCACTGCCAAAAGGCTGCTAATTTAAGTCCATTTATACTTTCAGAAAACACTGTATTTTGTATTCTGCTTCCTATAAGTTAATTGTTCTTCAAATTTCTGCACTAGATATTTCACATGCTGGTTGTTTGGTGATATTAATAAGCTAATAAATTTAAATACTTTTGTTTGACTTTTAACCCCACTAGACATTTAAACAAATTTTGTTCCTTTGTTCCCTTAACATAACAACACGAACAAAATATATTTAAATGGTAGAGTATAAGAGAACCTGATGAGCAAATCATAACCCCTTGCCTTCTACAATTCTTTGTTTCCCCTCCCTTCTACTTTTATTATAAAAATCATAAGGATGATGATATTGTAATGGCTTCAAGTGGCTCCCACAGCCATAAATATAGAAGAGAGTTAATCAGCAAATCTAGATTTCTAGACTTAATTTTTCTGGATAATTTGTCTGTTTTACAGATAAATCCAATGTCGCTGTATTGAAAAAACCTTTACACAAATATATCACATGCTACTTTATAAAAGTTTCTCCAGAGAAATAAAATGATTTCTTGTGATACTATAGAATATGTAAGGAGAATTTTTTATTGTAAAGGTGATGTACCAGAGGGGTTAATTTATATGATTCTATGTTACAATTACATGGCAGCATTAGTAGTATCTGTTCCCGTCTTTATCTGGTAAACTTCTTTTGTTCTAGGTCATCTTAGAATTTTCTTCTCTGTCACTGCATTTGTCTGTATGTATCTGTGTGTGTAAGGGATATGTATATGTGTTTGTCTGATTCTCTTTCCCCATTTGCAATATATGCATTAAATTAGTATTATTAACATCAGAGCTATTATGCTTACACAAAGACTAAAGACAGTTTTTTAATGAAATTAAAATAAAATATACATTTTCAAATTTTGCTCACTAGAGATGGGTAAATATATCATAATATTTTTAGAACAAATTAAATTTCTTTTTAAAAATTTTTGTTATTATAAAGATGATGTACACAGAGGTTACAGATACATAAGTCAGATAAAGAGGACATTTCACTTTGGACAATGTCATGATGCCCCCACCTTGCTCTCTCCCAACTTTTCCATCCTGTCCCCACCAAGTTAAATTCCTACAAAACTCAAGTTTAGAAACAGAGGGAGATGTAAAGAGTTAAAATTGGACTTCCAATGCATAAGATAAGGCATCTTTGGTGTAAAAAAAGAAATCTAAAACGATTAACTGTATGCTGACAAAATATTAGCTTTAAAAGCTTTCTGTATTGCATTCTTTTACTTAGTTAATGTTTACTAAGTTAGTGGAAAATTGGAGATAATCTAGTCTTAAAGTTGGTTTATATGCATATGTTTTAACAGTGGAATGATTTCCAAATTTGTTCTTTCATAAGCACTAGTTTCATACAAGATAGGAAAATGAGGTACAAAGGGAAGAAGAGTTTACAAATATTGAAATAAAGAATTTGAAGAATTTAATTATTACAGATTTTTTGTAGCACATATAACAAAAGTTAGAATACTAAATTTAATATGCTACTATTTGCTCTTAGTAACTGACTCTATAAAATAAAGATATAAAATAAGGTTTTTGATTATCATGTAATGTTTGCATATATTAATGGAAGGTAATGTGATATATTTCAACATATGCTTACATATTAAACTTAAATTGCATGTAAAAGAGATGAATTATTTAAATATATTTGCATTTTGAAACCATTTACTATCAACAAGTAATGATCTAATGATGTAGTGAAAGCTACATGTTTTATATGGACATTTCTATATGTGTATACCAATACAATAGTGTATTAATCAATATTTTTGAATGATCAAAAAAGTAAATTTGTTAATTAGGTTTGAGCTTAATATTAATATAGATTTATCTATTTCCTAAATGAATAAATATCATCCAGGAAAGGATGTTTCTGAATTAACTGAGATTAATTTTTGATTCATGTATTAACTTTACAAATAGATAGATTTGAGTGTGATATTTGCATGAATGTATAAAGCATATGTTGATAAAATCCAGTTTTCTTTTATCCAGTTTTCCTTTCAGTCTCAGTATTAGCAACTAGTATTCTACATTCAGGTAGGCTTTATTTACCTTCAACATATGTATTTATTTAGTTAGTTTTGGTACCAGTACTGGTCTGGTGTTTGAATTCAGGGCCTCTTGTTCTTACATAGGTTTTGTGCTCAAGGTTGGTGATCTTCCATTTGAACCACATTTCCTAATCCTCTATTTGACTTATTAATTTTTTAGCTTACATTTACTTCTTTATCATGTACTGAATAATATCTCTGAGCATACAGCTTTTCTTATTTGTTTAATAACTTAAATACAAATAATTTTATAATGGAATTTTTAAATAAGGCCTGTTACAAATTTTAATGTTGTGTATACAATGTTATTTTGATAACTTAAAATTTTTCATCAGTGTATTCTTCCACATGATTTATAGCAGTGCATATTTAACTATACTGATCAGCTTCATATTCCAAGATATGTAACACATTTTGTATATAACATAAAAGTAAATTCTATCTTATTTCTGAAAATTTTTATTTTTTAAGAATAAACATCTTGAAGTATACTGAATAATTAGAAGACTTTGATAAATACATTTAATTTGAGCATACCTTAAATCAAATATCAGTCCTGTTTTCTAACTATTGTTATTGCTATAAGGGAGGCTACAACACTTATTTAAACTGTGAGTTTTTTCTTTATAAATTTAAGTTGCATAATATTTTCATAAGGTTTTAGTGAGCACTAAATTTGATATTTATAAATTTTCAAGAGAACTATATTATCTTAGGTAGCCCTCAATCTGTAGATATTATCATTGGTGTCACTATCTAAATTCATATTTATTTATCTATAAATATCTATATATGTATATATAACATGTATTTGTACATATGCATATATATGCAAGAGCTTGGTAATTTGCATATCTGAAAGCCTAATATCAGTTTAATAAATACATGATGAACAAGTAAATTTTGTTAGAAGTGGCAGATTCTAACATATTAAGGCACTAAAAGTATTTAAGCAAATTCTTTTATTCCTTGTTATTAACAGATTATTTAGTTGTTGTCATATTAGATAAGGAAAATATTATAGATAGAGATCTTCACATAGGAAATTTGTAGTATAGAGTTTAGCTTTTTATCCACAGAACTTGAATTTTCCTTTAGTGTCCGAATTTGCATGTTGTCTATAAAGGTTACACCAGTGGCTGCTGTATTTTCAACAAAAGCATAAATAAACTTAGAGAAGATATAAATTTGTCTTAACAAAGCTAATGGAAGTAATTTTTCCTCACATATCTTAGTTAATGCTTTCAAAGGGAACTATTTCTTGTGTTCCTAATACAAAACAGTTTTATTGTAACTTATAAACAGCATTATTCTATTATATTTAAATTGTGGAATATTTAAGTAAGCAGATTGTTTATATTTCAAAATAATTATTTAGCAGTAAAATATTATATAATCCCAACGATGTATATAAATGCTTTCAATATTATAAGTTCATGGATAATTATAAGAAGTATGCTTGCAGGAACATGGTTTGCTATTTGGACATAAGTTCAGCAAACTTATTTATGCTTAACATTATTCATGACTAGATAACTCTCAGTATGCTCTGTGTTAGGTGATGCAAAATGAAAACATAAGTATTCATTGTCCCCAAGTAACATATATCTCACAAGAGGACAAGATACACACAAATGGAGCTATGAGAGCAATAAATATGAGTTCAAATAACTTATGACTTGCTGTGGTATGAGACCTTATGAGTAAAAAGAGCTCATCAGAAATAAAAAAGTATAGGTTGGACTAAAATAATTTCATGAAGATTTATAGACACAATAAGGTTTTATCTGGATCTTAAAATATTAAAGTATTTTAAATACTTGAAAGTTAGAGGAAGATATTTAAAACATCTTTAAAGTTAAGTAATTTCATGGAAAAGACAACCCAGAACTCATCAGAAAATTTATCTCAATAATATATAAGGCAATCTTCTTTGGAATGTTTCTGGCATAAAGTTATAGAGAAATGATATACTTGAAAAAACTGTTGGTTTTAGAAAATGAATAAACATTTTCAACTTTAAATTCACTAAAATAAAAAAACTTCTGAAGATGATTGAATAGAGAAATACCTTAAAATAATGGTCTTTACAAATAAAGCTGGGATGAAGTGGAAAAGACATATATTTTACCAGTTTCAGTAGTACAATGTATAGTGTTCTAAAAACTGTTTAAATATTAATGACCCTAAGCATGAAAACATATGATAATTTATTTTGGAAGCTTGTGAGTGGAATTGCATACGATCTGAGTCTTTCCTTAGATATTTATTTCCTTCATACACTACAAGTACTGGACTAAATATATTTTATTAAAAATATTTGGAAGATAAATAGGGTGAGTCGTACATTTTTCACTTTACTAATATCTGAAAGACTACTATTACTATCAAATAAGACAATGCCAATTATGAAAATATAATAATGTGCTTTAGTTCCATGGATGATCCATAGATATTTTACTTACTGTGACCATCCATAAAAATGCAATACAATCTGTGGTAGGAAAATAACTCCCCCCCCCAAATCATTAAAAACAGGCAGTCTCTGCTCATTGAAACTTTATTATATGCATGAACAGTTCCTGGAACAATAGAAAACTATGCGGGGTTATGGAGGCAAACTACTATGTAACACAGATGTTAGCCTTCATACCACCCACTGCAAATGAAAAACCAGTTTATTTGCTGTGTATGGACGATTTTTTGTGTGAAATTATCATATGTGGCAGAAAATAGTGAGGAAATACACTTGAGGTAGGTTTCACAGTATTTTGGTTGCCATTGTAGAAAAGAATCATATTTGTTAAATATGAAAGAAAGAGACAGTTGCAGTAGCATTCATGGAGAGAAACAACCACAGTTCTAAAGCTGCCTAATCAGTGTTGAATACTTGAAATGTTTGACAAGGGAAATGTGCACTGTTTGTATTGCCAGATCTATATTATAATGACAAAGTCAGGGACCAGGGTATATAGTAGAATGTAGATTTGATTATTTCAGTGAAGTCGGCTTAGAATTCAGTTCATTATTCTTTTCACTTTTCTTTCTAAATTTCAAGTAACAAATTTGACCCATGAGGACAAGAGGACTGAATTCATGCCACTCTATGGCTGAGTTCCAAATGGTTTGGCCATATGACAGCATGAGTGGTGACAAGGACTCTCTCTTGGGAAACTGGACACCACTCCCTCGTAGAAGAGTTTAGTATACGGCATGTGGGAAAAATCAGAGGCAGACAAAGCAGCCACAGTCCTCAAGGGAAAGCAGCAATGAGAATTGGGTCAAACTGAAAGTCTTTGCCAAGTGCTTGGTTTAAAAAATGGTATTGATAGAAATTCTTTCACCAAAAGAATAAGCAAGTTGGGAAAATAGGTGGATGAGCTCCAGTTTTTGGTGCAGAAAATCATGATGGAGTATCTGGAAGTAATTACAAGTTCTTTTGTGTGCCAGGAGAGTAGATGGAAGATTGTTTCAGCCTGTTTTCACATTTGGTTAAGTATCTTGTAAACATATGCTATTGCATGTTCAGAGGATGTAGAAATAATTAATTTATTGACTTGTTCAACATTTGTTTAGTGGTTTTTCATTTCAGTCAGCAATTAACAAAATATTAAGAGCTTACTCTGAACATTGCACTGTGGCAAGGATACAAGGAGTTTGTAAGTGGCATATGATACAGTTCTTGCATTCAAAACTTACAAAGTAAAAGGTGAAAGATTTATACGATCTGAAGAGAAACCACAGTACAAGAAATGTATCCAATGCCTAACGTACGAAACTGTAACCTCTCTGTACATCAGTTTGATAATTAAAAAAAAACTTACAAAGTAATTATAACTACAGAAAAACATGTTTGCACTGCAAGCTTGTTCATTTTAAATGTTGGAGGAAAAATACAAACAACAAATGCTCTATAATTTCCAAATGAGAATAAAATTTTCAGTGAGGTATATTTAATAAGATGAGATTAAAATGCAAGTGTAACACAATAAGTTGGTATTATAGGAACAACAAATGCAAGGCAGATGTAAAGTAATAGAGAGAGTGACAGAAAATGAACCTGAGTATGGAGTTTAGACCACAGAGGAAATGATTCATTAATTTATCAAATATGGTATTCCAACATCCAGAAATTATGAAATATGGAAGAGTTTTTAGTGGCTGACTTAAGTTATTACAATGTTTTAGGAAGAATCTGAGGGCTGAGGGATGTCTGGTCTGTGGGTTATACAAAGCCCCCTACAATGATTTAATACATGATGGAGCAAACATGTAGGTTCCTCATTTGCTTCTTGTCAGCCGTCCAGACATTTGCCAATACTGATAATTTTGTATAACTCAAAAATAATAGTATTAATATTTAATGGTCCTTCACATATAAAGGTTTCTACCCATGAAGGGTGAAATAAAACAAGTAAGAAAATATACAGATGTATTTGGGCAGAACATAGTGGTCTGAGCAAGTGATAAGCTATGGTTACAAGCATGTAGATGAATGAGGAACAGGAAAAATATGAGAAATATTGAATGAACAAGAATAATTTGAACTCAGGGTGTGGGCACTGTCCCTGAATTTTTTTTTGCTGAAGGCTAGCACTCTACCAACACTTGAACCACAGCTCCATTTATGGCTTATGGCTTTTTTGTTGTAGTTTAGTGGATATAAGAGTATGTCCGTCTTTCTTGCCTGAGCTGGCATTGAACCGTGATCCTGAGATCTCAGCCTTTTAATAGCTAGGATTATAAGCATGAGACACCAGCACCAGGAGAAGTACTAGTATTTCAAATGTCATGAAGTAGGAGGATTCAGGTGTGCTAGTCCATTGCACAGAAAAGCAGAAAATTAATGTTTGAGTAATTGAAGTACAATGGTGTAAGAAAAAGGAAGTGAGTTTATCTAGGAAGAAGTGGCATATGTAGGTTTACAACTTGAAAAAACATGCCAGAAATAAAATCAATATATGTAGTCCTTCCTTTATTCAGTACTGTTGGACCACAATAATATCTATGCAAGGTGCAATTATGAAAAATATTTCAGTAAAAATAGAGAAAATTATTCTATGAGTTTAAAATTTATCCCAAGATATAATTGTATACCTATGAAATTTAAAACAATCCACCAAAAGACATTTACTTGTGATAAGCAAATTCAGCAATATAGAAAGCTACAAAACTAACATATACAATCAAATAGCTTTTCTTTATTTGCCAGTCCTGGCTTATTTTTGCACTCTACCACTTGAGTCACAGTGCCACTTCTGGCTATTTCTCTATACATGGTGCTGAGGAATAGAACCCAGGGCTCTTATATGCTAGGCAAGCACTATACCACTAGGCCACATTCACAGCCCCTCGAATAGCTTTTGTATACATGAAATGTACTCACAGAAATATCAATACATCATTTCTATGCACAATAGACACAAAAATAAGATACCCAGGAGAGAAAGTAAAATTTTGAAAGTATTCTGCAAGGTAAATTACAAAATACCAAAGAAAGAAATTGAAGAAGACACTGAAAGATAGGAGAAACTCCCATATACATGGATCAGAAGTAATCCTATGACAATGCCCATATTGTACAATATAATCTACAAGCTTAATGAAAATTTCAATGACATTCTGCACAGAAATAAAAAATATGTTTCTAAATTCCATATGAAAACACAAAAACCTTTGAATAGTTCTAGCAATCTTGAGCAAGAAGAGTAATAATGGCAGTATCCTAGAAAAATAAGAACAAGTCAAACTTAAAATTAATATAAAATAATAAGCTTAGAGCATAAAATCATGAAACAGAGACTGGAAACAACATAAGTATCAATGAACCAAGAAGTTAGCTTCTGTAAAGAAAATAAGATTAATAAACCTTTGGTCAAACTAGTAAAAAGAATATGAGAGAAGCTAAAAATCACTAAAGTTATATATGAACAAAGACATTCGCAACAAATACTAATGAAATTCAGGTGATCATTAGAAATAACTCAAAAGCTTATATTCTAATATGCTAGAAAACCTAGAAGAAATGGATATATTTCTGCCTTCATAGAATACCTAATGACAAAAGTATAAAAACAACTCATACATGTGCATTAAAGTAATAACACTGAAGCATTAATAGACTCTACAAGGGAGATCCCATACAGTGTGCATTCAGAGATAACTCCAACCACAACTTTAAGAAAAATCTAGAACCAGTGCTCTTCAAACTATTCCATAAAACAGAAATGGAAAGAAGATTACTAAATTTGTTCGATAAAACAAGTATAATTCTGATAACAAAATTGGGTAAGACAAAATTTAAAAATAAACTTAACTAACAATTTCCTTTATGAACAGAGATTAAAAAATTCCCAACAGGGGCTGGGGATATGGCCTAGTGGCAAGAGTGCCTGCCCTGGGTTCGATTCCCCAGCATCACATATACAGAAAATGGCCAGAAGTGGGGCTGTGGCTCAAGAGGCAGAGTGCTAGCCTTGAGCAAAAAGAAGCCAGGGATAGTGCTCAGGCCCTGAGTCCAAGCCCCAGGACTGGCCAAAAAAAAAAAAAAATCCCAACAAAATACAAATCATACTTAGTAATATATTAACAAGATCATGTATCATATATTATGACCAAATTATTTCATCTGACTGATGCAAGGATATTAACATATGCACAACAATAATTGTAATAGAGGACATAAACAAAATAAAAACAAAACCCACAAAATTGTCTCAATAGATGCATAAAATACTATTAAAATTCAACATTTCTTCATTGTTAAAACTGAAAAAATTGAAAATATGTGGTAATATAATAAAGGCTGCATATAATAAACCTGTAGCCAACATCATGTTAACTGTGCAAAAGCTTAACAGAATTTTTTGCTACACTCTAGGGAGAGAGTGAAAGAACTGAAAATGTTGTACAAAAGAAAATATATTTATAACCTGGTTCATGTAATGGTAATCCTTCTGTACATCACATTAAAACACAATCAAGTAAGTTAATTAAAAAAGGACAAGAAATATGTGCACATTTTCCACTCTTATTTAGTATGTTCCATCAATTACTAGCCAGAGTTGTAAGACAAAAGAAGAAATAAAAGGGATACAAAAGGAAAAGACGAAGTCAAATTATCCCTAGTTGGATATACCATACTAAACTAAAGATTTCACCAACATTTCTTAGAATTTATGAACACTTTTGGCAAAGCAAGAGGATATAACATCAACATAAGATAATAAATAGATTTGCCACATACCAACAATGAAAAGGCTGAAAAAGAAATCAGGAAAACATTTCATCCAAAATGATAAAATGTGTAGGATTAAATCTATGGAGATATAAGAACTCTACAATGAAAACTACAAAGCATTGAAGAAAGAAATTAAAACCAATGCAGTAAGATGAAAAGATCTTTCATGTTTGTGAATTGACAAAATTAATATTGTGAAAATGGTTAAACTACTAGAAGCAAACTACATATTAATATTATCCTCACCAAAATTTCAGTTTCATTCCTTACAAAAATATAGAGATCGATGCAAAAAATATGGAATATAGCCAACTATGTTGAGTAAAGAGTAATGATAGAAGTACCATGATAACAAACACCAGATTTTACTACAGATCTGGGTGCTGGTGGCTCACTCGTAGCTACTCAGGAGGCTGAGATCTGAGGATGAAGGTTTGAAGCCGGTCTTGGCCAAAAATGGTCCTGTTAGAGTCTTATCTCCAAATAACCACTCAAAACCTGAAGTGGAACTGTGGCTCAAAGTGGTACAGCCAGCCTTAAGCAAAAAGAGCTCAGTAACATTTCCCAGGCCACAACTTCAAGCCCCATGATTGACAAAAAATTGTACTACAGAGCCAATAAATCACAAATAGCCTTATACTGGCATGAAATCAGACACATAGACAAATGGAATATACTAACAATCCCAGAAATAAACCAATTTAGTTACAGCCAGTTGTCTTTTTTTGACAAAAGTTACATAAAATCACTTTGGAAAAAAGAACACCTTCATTAAATGATGTTTGGGAAAGTGTTTATCCATATGTTGTAGAGCAAATTTACTCTGGCAGATGAATGGAGAGAGGAAGGGTGTGCCAATACAGTCATAATATCTAATTATGTCTTCATGAAAATGGAACTAAGAAAATTGAAGGGATTAGAGGGGGTTGGGAGAATTGAAGGAGAATGATAGAAGTGGAAACAATGATCAAGATTCCTTGAACTCGTGTACTGACAAGTTGAATAAAACCATTCTATACAACTGTTTAAATGTAATAATTTTTAAAATTAACTAAATGTTAGTCCAGAAACTTCAAATTTACCAGAGAAAGTCATGGGGAAACCCCTGAAGACATAGGCATAGCTTGTACCTTTTTGAAGGGATTTCTACTTGACCACAAATTGACAAATAGGATCATATAAAACTAGAAAGCTTCTGCATAGAAAGGAACAATTACCAAAATTAGAGATTCACAGTTTTTATTCAAATAAAGATTTACTATCCAGAATTCATTTAAAAGTACCAAAATTAAACAACCAAAGAACAAAAACAATTAAAAATGGCAAGTGAACTGAACAGACATATCTCAAAAGAAGTACAGACATATTTAAGTCCTGAAAATTAGGAATTGATACAGTGAAACACAGAAGAATCACTTCAATATGTAGATATAGGCAATGACTTTTGGAATAAGACTTTAATACTTCAATAAATAATGGAAATAATTGAAAATGGGCTTACTTCAAAGTTCAAACTTAGGAAAAGCAAAGGAAATTATGAACAAAGACAACATACACAGTGAATTTCTTTTTCATCTAACAGATTTAGTCAGAGAAATGAAAATCAAAACTACATTGAAATTCTATTTCATTTCTGGTCACAATAACCATAACCAAGAAAACAATATCAACAGATGCTGAGAAGAAGCATTAAAAAGACATCCTGTATTCATAATTGGTAGATACAAATCAGAAAATCTATTTTGGAAATCAATATAGAACTTATTTTTAAAACTAAAACTTCAAATACCATTATTGCAACTATACTACATTTGTACATATACTCAACAGAATCAGTTATTATATGACAGAAATGCATTCACATCCATGCTTACTGCAGCACATTTGCAATAGTCAAATGACTGAAATATGTTACATATACACAAAGTAGTTCCTTGTACCTGTAAAGAAAAATGGAATTGTCTGGTATATATTAAATGTGATGGAACCACAGGAAGATCATGATAATCCACATTAAGTCTGGTTTAGAAAGTGAAGTAGCATAGAAAAATGTAATGAACAGAAATGGAATTATTAGGGAAGCAGAAAAGGATAAAAAACAATATGATCAAAGTATGTTGTATCCATGAATGAAAGCATCAAAATGAAATGAATTCTTTTTTTTTTCAAGTTTTTGCTATCAAACGGATGTACAGGCCTGTTCCGGTGCCAATACCAAGCTGTTTTTATTACTATAGCTTTATAATACAACTTGAAGTTGGGTATTGTAATTCCTCCAGCACTGTTCTTTCTGCTTAGGATTGTTTTTGCTATTCTAGGTCTTTTATTATTCCATATGAATTTCTGGATTGCTTCCTCTATTTCATCAAAAAAATGGTGTTGGGATATTAATGGGTATTGCATTGAATTTGTAGATAGCCTTTGGCAATATTGCCGTTTTGATTATATTAATCCTCTGAATCCAGGAGGATGGGAGGTTTTTCCATTTCCTTAGTTCTGACTTAATTTCGTTTTTCAAGGTTATAAAGTTCTCCTCAAAGAGGTCTTTCACTTCTTTGGTAAAGGTTATTGCTAGGTATTTTATGTTTTGGGGGGCTATTGCAAAGGGAGTTGCTTTCCTGATATCAGCCTCGGTCTTCGGGTCGTTAGCATACAGAAAGGCCGTTGATTTTTGAAGGTTTATTTTATATCCTGCAACTTTGCCAAAGTTTTGGATCAGCTATAGTAGCTTGGGAGTAGAGTCTATGGGATTCTTTAGGTATAGGATCATGTCATCCGCGAAGAGAGAAAGTTTAACTTCATCTTTACCTACTTGGATCCCCTTTATATTTTCCTCTTCCCTAAACCCTCTGGCTAGGAATTCTAGTACTATGTTGAAGAGCAGGGGAGAGAGTGGACATCCCTGCCTTGTTCCTGATTTTAAAGGGAATAGCTTTAGTTTTTCACCATTTAGAGTTATGCTTGCTGTTGGTTTGTCATAAACTGCCTTGATTATATTCAGGAATGTTCCCTGGAATCCCAGTTTTTACAGGGCTTTTAGCATAAATGGGTGCTGGATTTTATCAAACGCTTTTTCTGCATCCAGAGATAAAACCATGGGGTTCTTTAGCTTGCTCCGGTTGATGTGGTGGATTACATCAATTGACTTGCGTATATTAAACCAACTTTGCATCCCTGGGATGAATCCAGTTTGATAGTACTGTATGATTTTCTTGATGACCTGTTGAAGTCGATTGGCCAGAATTTTGTTGAGAATTTTTGCGTCTATGTTCACCAGGGAGATCGGTCTATAGTCCTCTTTCCATGATGAGTCCCTGCCAGGTTTTGCGATGAGGGTTATACTGGCTTCATAGAATGAGTCTGGAAGTGAACGTTCTCTTTCAATTTCATTGAAGAGTTTGAGAAATATTGGTGTGAGTTCTGTTTTGAAGGCCTTGTAGAATTCTGCAGTGAATCCGTCTGGACCTGGGCTTTTCTTGGATGGGAGATTATTTATTGCCGTTTCTATTTCAATACTGGATATGTGTCTGTTTAGGAAGTTTAAATCTTCATGGTTCAGTTTGGGGATATGAATTTTTTCTAGGAAATCATCCATTTCTTCCAAGTTCTCGAATTTGTTGGCATAAAGGTTTGCAAAATAGTCCCTTATTATTTTCTGAATTTTGGTTATTTCTGTGGTGATGTTACCTGTTTTATCTCTTATCTTGTTTATTTGTGCTGCCTTTGTTTTTTGGTCAGGTTTGCCAGGGGTCTGTCTATCTTGTTGATTTTCTCAAAGAACCAACTCTTTGTTTTGTTGATTCTTTCGATGGTTTTTTTGGTCTCTAATTGATTTAATTCTGATTTGATTTTAATTATTTGCTTCCATCTATTGATTTGGGGTTTGGCTTGTTGTTCTCTCTCAAGGAAATTAAGGTGCTTCCTTAAATTATTGAGTTCCTGTTTCTCCAGTTTGTTGATGTATGCACTCAGAGATATAAATTTTCCTCTGAGTACTGCCTTTGCTGTGTCCCAAAGGAGCTGGTACTTTGTGTCCTCAACTTGGTTGAATTCCATAAACATTTGAATTTCTGTTTTAATTTCTTCAATGACCCTCTGATGGTTCAGCAGTGTGTTGTTGAGTCTCCATGAATTGTAGCAATTTCTGTGGTGGCTGTTTGAGTTGAGCTCTAATTTTATTCCATTGTGGTCTGAGAGAATGCAGGGAATGGTTTTGATACTTCTGAATTTGTACAGATTTTCTTTGTGCCCTAAGATGTGATCTATTTTGGAGAATGTTCACTGTGCTGCCGAAAAGAATGTGTATTCTGTCCTTGCTTGGTGGAATATTCTGTAGCTGTCGATTAAAACTAGTTGGTCTATGCAATTGTTTAGTTCTGTGGTTTCTTTGTTCAGTTTTTGGCGTGTTGCTCTGTCCAGAGGGGATAGTGGAGTGTTAAAGTCCCCAACTATCAATGTGTTTGGGTCTATGAGTGTTTTTAGAGTCAGCAGTGTTTGTTTGATGAAGTTGGATGCTCCTGCATTTGGTGTGTAGATATTTAGAATGGTTATTTCTTCCTGTAGGAGAGATCCCTTTACTTGTATGTAGTAACCTTCTTTGTCTCCTCTTCTTTGTCTTACCTTTTTTAATTTGAAGTCAATTTTGTCTGATACTAGGATTGCAACTCCAGCCTTCTTATGGGGGCCATTTGCTTGATAGATTTGTTTCCAGCCTTTCATTTTTAGAAGATGTTTACTTTTGCTGGATAGATGTGTCTCTTGGAGGCAGCTGAAAGATGGATCTTGATTTTTGATCCAACTCATGAGCCTATGTCTTTTGATTGGAGAATTAAGTCCATTAATGTTGAGAGTTAGGATTGAGAGATTATCGTTTGTTCCTTTCATTATCACAATCTTGTTTAAAGCTGTGTCTTCCCATTTCTTGATCTGATGTTTACTAATTAGCGTTCATTTCTCTGTCTGTGTTGGGATCTTGATTATTTTCCCTGTATAGTACATCTTTAAGGATTTTGTGTAAAGCTGGTTTGGTGGAGATATATTGTTTCAGTTTTCCCTTACTGTGGAAGACTTTTGTTTGACCTTCGGCTATGAATGAGAGTTTGGCTGGATACAGAATTGTTGGTTGGTATTTTTATTTAGTGTTTGGTATACTTCATTCCAGGCTCTCCTTGCTTTCATGGTATCTGCTGAGCAGTCTGGGGTAATTCTGATTGCTTTTCCTTTATATGTGATTGTTTTCTTTGCCCTAACATCTTTGAGTATTTTTTCCTTGCACTCTGCTGAAGCTGTTTTGATCACAATGTGTCGGTAGGATGTCCTATTCTGGTCTGGTCGATTTGTGGTTCTAAATGCTTCTTGTATCTGTATAGGCCTTTCCTTCTGGATATTTGGGAAGTTTTCAGCTAATATTCTGTTAAATAGGTTGCCTATCCCATTAACCTCTTTCTCCAAGTTTTCCTCAATACCTATTATCCTTAAATTGGGATTTCTGATCGTGTCTTGAATCTCCTGTAGCAATCTGTTTTGTTGATTGGACTGGATTTGTATTGATTTTTTATCTTTCTCCATAGAATCTAAGGAATCTTCAGCTCCTGAAATTCGATCCTCTGCTTCAGTTACTCGGGACTGTAGGCTAGCTACTTGATTTCAAATCTCTTTTGCTTCTGACTGGTCTTTCCTGATAATTTCCATGTCATTTCTTAGGTCTTGTATGGACTTCTTTACTTCATTAAATTCATTACTTTGGTTTTGAGAGTTTCTCTCAAATCTTTAAGCTGGGTAGCTATCTTTTCATTTGACTCTTGAAGTTCATTTATCTTTCTATTTGTGGATGCCATGAAATTCTCCATTAATTTTTGCTTTGCCTCCTCCCACTCTAGAATAATTGACTGAAGAGATTCAAACTTTTCATTTATCATGTTTATCAGTAGACTTTGTAGAGCATTTTGGGGGTTCTCTTCTATGTCTTTGATTGACTGCTCTGCTTCCTGATTGTTTTGAGTGGGGGATAAGACTTCATTGTTTGCCATCTTTCTTGTGTTTCTTCTGCCCATTTGAATTGGGGATGCCAGTCTACCAGCACCTGTGAGCACCGTTTAAGACCCAAAGCAGCCCTTACCAAGCACTGTTGTGTAAATCTTACAAGTTCACAATTATGTACAGATACCCTGTATACCTGTCTATAAAATTAGATTTGGTGTTCCTAAAGAATACAATTTCAATATAACAACTGATCCTGGCCCCTGTATTCAGTAGTTACTTATTTACTGCTACAACCCTATACACAATTCTTGTTTTTATATTAAGTTCTTTTAGGACTGGCTTTCTCTATGAACCCCTTTGATTCACTCGGATTAAGCTGGGATACCCTCTATCCAATAACCAGGAGTCATTGGAGACTGGAGGTCCGTGCAGTAATTCAGGAGGATAAGTTGGAGGTAGAAGAGAATAGAGTAAAATGTATTGGGGAGGGAAGGTGGTGATTTTGGTTTAGTTTCAGTGACGTGGAAATGTGGAGAAGAGTAGAATCAGTAGAGAGAACAAGGTTGCACTGATAGATAATGGAGAGTTAGCAGAAGAGAGTGGAGGAGTTCTTCATAGGAAAGTAAGTTTTAAAGAAATAGAACACAAAGAGGGAAATAAAGTAAAAATAGTGGGAGACAGATGCACACAACAGAGAAAAATTATTTAAAAAAGAAAATAAAATAAAAAGGAAAAAATTCAGAAAAGGAACAACCCAAACAAACAGAAAAGAAAAAACTTGATAAAACAAACAGATAAAAATAGAAAACATGGAAAAAAAGAACAAAACAAACAAATAAAAGACGACGTTTTCAAATTGAAAATAATTTTTTTTCTAATGTTTAAAAAATGTTGAAAAGAAAAAGAAAAAAAATGGAATCTTCCTTGTTTGGGTGGTCTTTCCCCAGTCTCTGGTTTCCTTGTGATGGTCTGCAGTCTATATTACTGATTGTCTCGGTTTGACAGATTTCATTTTTCTCCTCTGTCTACTGCGGGGCCGCGGCCTTTAACACCTGGCTTGAATAGGCTGTGGACTGAGCAGCGTGGGGCACCTCTGGCCTGTTTTACCCGGCTGAGAGTTGCTTGCCTGTGTGAGGCTTCTGACTCCTGGGCGGGCCGGGCTCCTTGGCAGAGGTGGCTATGGAAAGCAGCTCCGTTTTGGGCTGGGAATTGGGCTTCCTCTGTGATGGCACCTTTTAACTGTCTCAGGATCAAATTTGTTACTCTGTCTGGGGTTTCCGTGCTGCCGGGAGCTGGTGGCTGTTGTCGCGTTAAATTTAGAAATTCCGGTGGGCAGGGCAGGGCACCTCTGGCTAACCCGTGGCCCTGGACACGCCTCCTGCCTGGGCAGGGGGTGTTCTCCTGGGCGAAGCTGGCTCTCACTGGTCGGTCCCTCTTGCCCTTTTCAAAGATGGCTACTTTGACCTCGCTTTTCCCAGGCCCGCTTTAGTTCCAATCTGGTCTGGCCCTATGCCAGTGGCAACGATGGCTCTTTGCTCTGTGGGCGCAAGAGAGAATATCTTTCATGGGGTACTCATGCTTTCTCTGCGATTTCAGGTCGTCCATGCTCAGCTGCCGCCTGGTCTCCGCTGTGTGCTTTACCTGCGTGGAGTGCTGGTTGCTGTGCCGGGCGCTGTGCCGGCACCGGTGCTGGCGCGGCGGTGGGATACCGCCCAGAGCTCAAATCTGTGTTTTCAGATGAGCAAAGTTGATTTTTCCTTCCTGGCCATAATCCCTGTACTGTTACAACTTACGCTGGTTGTCTTTCTAGTAGTAAAAGTTTCTATGGGGTGAGAAAACTGCGATGCTGGAGGGAGCTGAGCTAGTGCACTGCAGCTCCTCTGCTGTCTTCCTGGAAGTCCACATGAAATGCATTCTTTTACAAATAATTACTGTGCATTTGTAAAGGGAGGAAGAAATAAAATCTCTAGTCCAATAAACTAAGACTATAATTTAAGAAATTTAAAAAACTAAAAATAGAACAAAGTTGAAAATAAGAAAAAAGAAAAAATGTTGGTTTTTCAAAAATTTAAATGAATTTATTAATTTTAGTTCGAATATGGGAAAATACAAAATTCAAATAAACATAATTGAAATAAAAATTAAGAAATCTCAATGATATTGTAACAATAAGGTAGATGGACTTATAGGAAAGATCTGTAAACAATTTTTTTATTTTTTAAAATTCATTTCTTTTTTGTCAAAGTGCTGTGTAGAGGGTTACAGTTTCATAAGTAAGTCAGTGTGTACATTTCTTATCCAACTTATTACCTCCTCCCTCATTTTCCTCAGCCTTCTCCCCTCTCCACTTCCCTCCCCCCATGAGTTGTTCAGTTGGTTTATACCAAGTATTGCTGTTGCATTGGTTTGTCTTTTTATCCTTTGTCTCTCCATTTTGATATTCCCTTTCCCTTCCCTAGTTCCAATACACATATATACAATATCCAGGGTACCAAAATCAGCTACAGAGATCCAGAACAGCAAAAACAATCCTAAGCATAAAGAACTATACTGAACTTCAAGCTGCATTACAAATCTAGAGTAATAAAAACAGCTTGTTATTGGCACAAGAACAGACAGGCTTGAGTACAAATGGAATAGAACTGAAGACCCAGAAATGAACCTGTAGACCTATGGCTTCTTAATAGTCTTTGATAAACGAGCTAAAAAATTTGGATCGAAGAAAGCCTCTTCAATAAATGGTGCTGGAAAAATGGGTTCAACACCTGTAACAAATTAAAACTAGATCCTTATATATAGCCCTGTAAAAAATTCTATACTACCCAATGCCTAATGTATGAAACTGCAACCTCTCTGTACATCACTTTGACAAGAAATAAGAAAAAAAAAACAAAAAATTTACAGTAACCCCCCCTTGTACATCACTTTGACAATAAATAAATTAATTTTAAAAAGGAAAAAAAATTCTATACTAGTAATTTAACAAAATTTTACAAATTTAAAACATACCAAAGCTAAGTTATATTATTATGCAAAATCTAAAAATATTTATAACTAGTAAGAAGACAATAATTTTAGAATCTTTATCAATTACTAATAGATTATACATAGACAATGGAAATACTATATTAAACTGAAACTTTGGCTCAGCTAAAAATAACTGAGGAAAAGGGAAATCTGTGAAAAAAGAGAAAATGAATGCAATTATGCATTTGATAATCAATTATTATCTAAAACATGTAAGTAACTGCTATAGTTCAATCGCAAAATAATCATAATAGCAACATGATTATAGTTTGGCTGAGGTTCATAGGTGTTTTTCCTAAGAATAAATACAAATGGGCTACTGGTATATTAAAAGATGTTCTTTATTTGTAGTCATTAGAGAAATTTATATTAGAAACCAGCCCAAGAAAATAATGAATCAAATTTATTACTATAGGTATTATGAAAACTATAGAAAATAATGTGCTAATAAAGATATGAAAAAATGACTTTGTACACCAAGGATGACTTGGAGAGTGGTGCTACTTCTGTCAAAAATAGTATGGTGATCCTCAAAAAACAAGAAAATAAAAAATTATATTCTCATATAGTACAACAGTCCCAAAATGTCCCAAAATTTGTGTTCAGTGTAACCTTATTCACTGAAGACAAAATGGGAAAACAACCTAAATGTCTATCAATAACTTTAGTAACTTTAAACATGACACAAATATCTAGTAGTTTGTCATTTACCTGTAAAATGAAGAAAACCTTGTCATATACTACAGTCTGCACATTAAGAAGATCACAATAAATAAAGAGAAACCAGACATAGAAGACAAATAATGTATAATTCTACTTATATGAGACATTCTTTGTAGTCAATGTTCTAGAAGCAACAAATGAAGAAGTCTTAGAGCATGCAGAAGGGAAAAGCATGGAGTTGCTATTAGACACATTTGAAATTTCAGTCATAAAAAGTGCTGTTGAGGATAGATAAATGATGCTAAAATAATATGAAATAGAGAGTCAATTTAAGTGCTAGAACCAGAAAAATCTTCATAAGGAAATAGTGTCTTAGCTGAAGGTGAATGAGTTAACCTAAACAAGATGGTATCATGGGATTTTTTTTCTGAATGAAATAATGATGTAAAAATAGAAGTAGCAAGATCCACAGAGAGATAGAAAAATGAAGGGGGGAAGAGGGAAGAATGCAGGTAAGAATTCATTGTATAAACCTCAGGGAAGGGGTGGGACAAAAGGGGGGTAAAGATGATAAAGTGATGCACTGTACACATAAACTGCTTTGTTAAATGGGAAAATTTTAATTTACAACCCCAAATTAAGGAAAGTAAACAAAGAGGATTCAGGTAGGAGCGATTGATTAAGATGCACTGTATTTGTAAATCGTTTTGGTGAGTAGCAAGTCCTTTTCACAATTATTTAATGATAATAAAAATATGTGAAACTTAACCATATATACAGGTATCAGAACTAGGAAACTGAAAGGGAAAACCAAAATCGAGAGACACAGGGTAAAAAAAGACAAACAACTACAAAAGCAATACTTGCAAAACTGTTTAGTGTAAATCTACTGAACAACTCATGGGGGGGAAAGAGAAAGGGGGAGGGGGGAATGAGGGAGGACGTAACAAACAGTACAAGAAATGTATCCAATTCCTAAAGTATGAAACTGTAACTGCTCTGTATATCAGTTTGACAATAAAAAAGATAAAAATAAAATAAAATAAAAAAACAAAAAACAAAAACAAAAACAAAAGAAATATGCGAAACTTAAGAAAAAATACAAAAAGATCCACATTATTTCTGGATTAACAAGAAGCTTGGTGTACTGAGGAGTAAGAACACTATGTGGGCTGGGATGTACCTCAGTGGCAAAGCTCTTGCCTAGCAAGTGTAATGTCCTGGGTTCGATCCCCAGTACCAAAAAAGAAAAGACAAAAAACAAAAACCAACACTTAAAATAAAGAACACTATGTTATGAGATGAGGCAAAAAATGTAGGCAGGGAGAAATGATTCAAAGCTTGGTCACATTAAAATGTTGGATCTTTGTTTTACAGTCAAAGATGAGCAAATGAAACCATTAAGTGGTGCAGGCAAGTTTTGAGAATTTCGCTGGAACATTGGGGACAGATTTCAAAAGAGCAGGGATGCATTTGGGAAGAATACTGATGTCATTACTGCAGAAGCATAGGCACAAAAAAGATAGAATCATAGGTTACACAGTTCACTAGCAATGATTCTAGAGAAAATGGAATGAATTTGACATTTATTTTGGAGGGTAAATTGGCAGGACATAGTAATACATTCATAGGGGTAACAAAACTAATAGGCCAATCAAGAATATTTCCTAGTTTTTTGGTAACTGCATAGAGGAAATATACAAGTACATTGAAAACATTGGAAAATTCAAAGTTTGGGTGGAAAGACAACTCAATATAATATAAGCTGTTTTGACTGTGAGATACTCAGATGGTGACTATGAGTTGTCAATGTAAAGCTTTGTTAAAGAAGAGCGTAGAATCAGAGATATTTGCATGGGGATAGTCAATGAACAAAACAAAAGCATGGATGATATTCATGTGCTATGATTACATACAACTAAATAAAATGTCACTTAATATGATGCAAAAACACTCTTTGAAGAGCCCTGTTTGGTGCCATATAGCACATCTTAATTAGATCATTTCTTGTTAAAGAGATTATCAGAAAAATAGGCATGCTGTCAGAAGTTGGTAAATAGAGTATCTATACCTAAAGGAATATATGATAGAGTTTTATTAGAAATGAAATGGAAATCTAGTACTATGTTGAAAAGGAGAGGAGAGAGTGGACAACCTAGTCTTGCTCTTATTTTAGAGGAAATGGCTTTAACTTTTCACTATTAAGTATATGGCTCCCTGTGGATTTGTCAGAGACAGCCTTCATTATATTCAGGAGTGTTCCCTGGAATCCTAGTTCCTCCAAAGTCTTTATCATAAATGAGTGGATCAGGAAAATTTGGTACATGTACACAATGGAATTCTGTGCCTCTAACAGAAATAATGACACTGCCCCATTTGTAAGGAAATGGAAGGACTTGGAAAAAATCATACTAAGTGAAGTGAGCCAGACCTAAAGAAACACAGACTCTATGGTTTCCCTCATAGGCAATAATTAGTACAGGTTTAGTATAGTCATAGCAGAAGATCACAGTAGCTCAATAGCTATGCCCATATGAACACATAAGATGATGCTAACCAAAATGAACTGCAAGTTATGGAAACAAGTGGTATATTAGTGTTGTAATTATTTTCAACATGCCATGTGAAACCGTACCCTTTTTTTTTCTTTTCCCATTGTTTTACCCCTGCTATCACTGTATCCAATCTTAGTACCCTGGATACTGTAATTGTGAGTATTAGAATTATGGAAGGGAAAGGGAATGCCAAAATCAAGAGACAACGGATAAAAGTAAAAAAACATTCCAAAAGCAATACTTACAAAACCATTTGGTTTAAACCAACTGTACAACTCATGGCAATGGGGAGGGGGTGGGGAGGAAATGAGGGAGGAGGTAACAAGTTGGATAAGAAATGTACTCACTGCCTTACATATGGACCTCTCTGTACTTAACTTTGACAATAAAGAAGAAGAGAAAGAAATGGAAAATATGTTTTAAGAGGAAGAAATGTTTTGTAATTTCAGGTGTTAATGATTGTTGAGCTAAGTTATGCACTGAAAAGTAACTATTGAATTAAGAATCAACAGTGTTTAGTTGGTAGTAGAGTGATGATGTAAAAATTGATGTAAATTCTTAAAGCTTTCATTTTATAATAAAATAATGTTAACTACCTACTCTGTACTTCCATATATTGAGCTTTTTGTTGTTATTTTTAGATTCCACAAAAAGAACAGAGCTTGACCAGGCACTGGAAATTATTACTTGGTATAAACATACATACATCACATCTCAAAAAATTAATTAGCACTCATTGACAGTATGAGAGAATTTTATTTTGATAGTTCTGTATAAATAAAATATAGTATAAAGATGAATGCAACTCTGTCTGTTGCAGGAAAATGGATAGAACTAGAGATTATCATGTGAGTGAGATAAGTCAAGCACAGAAAGCCAAGTACTGCGGGTATTTGCATAGGTAATCAAGACAAGATGATGGTGGTGATGGTAATTGCAAAACTAATAGGACATGAATGTAAAAAATGCACTAAAGTAAGAAAATGATGTAACTGTACATTTTTAAAAAGTGCACTATAGGGATCAGCAAAAGACAAGGGGAGGAACAGAGTTGATACTACGGGATGATGATGATGATGATGATGATGATGATGTGTGTGTAACAAGAGCTGATATAATCCTTATAGTATAAAAGATGGAAATTGGTTTAAAAACATCTTCTCATTAGAGTCCCTGAAGGGGAGCCAAAGAAAACCCTTCTCATTGTTCCCATTGATGGGATAATGATGAAGAGGCAGCAATGGAGACCGACAGGCAAAATCTAGAAATTCAAGGTACCATACAACAGTGCAAATTCAAGGGAAAAATGGTTTGTAGAACAATGTGGGCAGAAATATTACAAGTTGGAAGGATACCAAAGACTGACAAAAGAACACTGGAAAATTATATTTGGCAAATAAGATGAATTCATTGAAGAAAGAATGAATAAAATTGTCTATGAAATTATTGGAGATTATATGAAGAAGGTAAGATGAAAGTTATTTCAGCCTTTTAAAAAGTGAAAATATGTAAAAAATATGAAGAGAAATGTACTCACTACCTTATTATGTAACTATACCCTCTCTGTACATCACCTTATCAATAAAATTTAATTTAAAAAAGTGAAAATAGTTCAAATTATTTTGAGTTTATCTTCTCAGTTGTGAGGACTAACTTATAGTAACTAAGTTGAAATTGTGTTAAATAGTTAAAGCATGACACAAGAAAGAGAAAAGCTAATTAGTAGTTTTTAATAATCCTGAAAAATTTTGAAGAGGGCCTAAATTAGAGCAAACTAGTACAAATGATGGAGAAGGGGCAGATATGCAAGTGCTACCAAATTATTTTCATTATGATTAGGTGACTGATTATTCCCACTAATAGGTCTTTTTTATGCCATAATAACAGAGGTGAATGGTAAAAATTGAAGTCATATTAATGATGTTAAACATTGTTGATATGAGAAACTATAGACTGCAGTTTTTCTATCTATCTATCTAT
Source organism: Perognathus longimembris pacificus (assembly GCF_023159225.1). Classification (NCBI taxonomy): domain Eukaryota; kingdom Metazoa; phylum Chordata; class Mammalia; order Rodentia; family Heteromyidae; genus Perognathus; species Perognathus longimembris. The sequence continues at coordinate 53,459,145 of NC_063188.1, read as the reverse complement.
CTATCTATTTTAGCTATCTATTCATCAATCTATCTTTTATTTGTCAGTCATGGGATTTGAACTCATGGCCTTGGTGCTGTCCATGAGTCTTGAGCCACAGCACCATTTCCAGTTGTCTGGTGGTTAGTTGGAGATATGAGTCTCACAGATTTTCCTTCCTGGGCTGGTTTCGAACTGTGATCCTTGGATCTCAGCCTTCTGAACAGCTAGGATTCCAGGTGTGAGCTGCTAGTGCTTGAATAAACTGGAGTTTTTAAAGTCTATTTTTTAAAAATTTATTTGTTTATTAATTGAACACAAATTTTTTGACAAGGTGTTGTGCAAAAAGGGTACAGTTACGTAGTAGGGCAGTGTGTACATTTCTTGTGATATCTTACGTCCTGTTTTTCTATCTCTTCTCTAGGTCAGGTAGACATATATACAATATACAATGTATCAATAACATATACAGTAGCCATGTGGCCACGCCCTAGCCCAAGAAAGTTCGCCTAGGGCTTTAAATGTAATGTCAATATTAGACCATATGTCGACAGTAGTCTTATATGAACGTACATACATAGCTTTTGAGCTATTGTATTCCCCTGAGAGGTCAATTTTTGACCTTTATATGTTGAGTAATTGTTTGGTTTTAGTTACATACTGTTGGGTCGCTGCCCCAATCCTGTGGGGAATACTATTTGACAAGCAGTTTTTGGTTTCATAGACTTGGTCTCTACTGTCTCTCCGTCTCCCTTTGTTAACAGTCATATATCAGGGAGATCATGCCCCTTTGTTTTCTGTGTTCTAGGCTTGTCTCGCTCAACATTATTTGTTCGAGTTCTGATCATTTCCCTGCGAATAACAATATTTCACCATTCCTAATCGCTATGTAGTATTCCATTGTGTATAAGTACCATATTTTTTGGATCCATTCGTGTGTGGAGGGGCATCTGGGTTGTTTCCATATTTTGACTATGGTGAATTATGCCATGATAAACATGGAAGTACAAATGTCTTTTTGATATCTTGGGGTTTACTGTTTAGGATAGATACCTAGGAGTGGTATGGCTGGGTCATAGGGTAGGTCTATATTGAGCTTTTTGAGAAACCTCCATACTGTTCTCCAAAGTGGTTGTACTAATTTGCACTCCCACCAACAATGGAGAAGGGTTCCTCTTTCCCCGCACCCCCTCCACCATTTGTTGTTTCCTGAGTTCATAGTATAGGCCATTCTAACTGGGGTGAGGTGGTATCTCAGGGTTGTTTTTATTTGCATTTCCTCTACTAGCAGGGATGTTGAGCATTTCCTCATGTGTTTCTTTGCCATTTTTATCTCTTCCCCTGTGAAGTCTCTCTTTAGCTCCTTTGCCCATTTCCTAATAGGTTTATTGGGCTTGGAGGGGCTTAGTTTTTTGAGTTCTCTGTAGATGACAGATATCAGGCCTTTGTCTGTTGCTGTGCTGGTAAATATCCTTTCCCATATCGTTGGCTGTCTTTCTATTTTGGTGGCTATGTCCTTAGCTGTGCAAAACCTTTTTAATTTGTAGTAGTCCCATTTGTCGAGTCTTTCCCCTATTTGTTGTGCCCCTGGGAGTCTATTCAGGAAGTTCCTTCCTGTGCCTATAAGTTCTAGCATCCTTCCTACTCTGTCCTTCAGTAGTTTCAAGGATTCAGGTCTGAAAAAACTTTTTTCCCCATTTTGTCAGCTGTAGAGCTTGAACTCAGGACCAAAGCACTGTCTCTGTGCTCTTTCTGCTCAACGCTAGTGCTCTACCGCGTTGAGCCACAGCTCCACTTCTGATTTTTGAGGGGTTAATTGGAGATAAGAATTTCATAGGGACTTTTCTGCCTGGGCTGGCTTCATACCACAATCCTCATGTCTCAGCCTCCTGAGTATCTAGGATTACAAGCATGAGACACTGATGCCTACTCCATAAACCATTTTATAAACAAGCTTTAAAGTGACCGATTAAAAGAAATTAGGCTGGGAATATGGCCTAGTGTAAAAGTGCTAGCGTTGTGTACATGAAGCCCTGGGTTCAATACCTCAGCACCACATATATAAAAAAAGCCAGAAGTGGCACTTGGCTCATGTGGTAGAATGCTAGCCTTGAACAAAAAGAAGCCCAGGACAGTGCTCAGGCCCTGAGTTCAAGCCTCAGGACTGGAAAAAACCAAAACTAATTATTAAAGGAAATTAAAATAATGGGTGTGATAGAAAATTATACCACAACATTATTGAGATTTACCCCAGATATATTTTCCTAAAGAACAATAGTGAGAGTGATCTGTGTATATTTGCAGATAAAGACAGAAACTAAAAACCTAATCCATTAAATGACACAGATATGGAGGAAGACAAAGCATCCCGACGACATGGTTATTTTGTATGGGTACAACAGGTAGAATGCTCAGGATTCTTATTAGTGATTTTGAGCTTAATAATAAACAGCAGACCTTACTGACCAACACAATTACTTTCACTAGTATTTTTTGGAATATATGATTATTCCATTTGAAAATCTCAAGAATCTAGATAATATTTAACATTAATTTCATTTTTTGATACATTGACTATTTTTTCATTCTATTTAACACAAAACACCAATGAATATAGCAGTCAACATAAAGCCCTCCTACAATACAATATATTTAATGGATACACTTTATCCTATGAAATTTGGTGTCATTGAAATTTACTTTTCCTTATTATTTCAGGGAGACTATGTAATATTCTGTAATTCTATTGGAAGTGATTTTATTACAGAGAAAAATATTTTCCCATCTGTGGTAAAAGAGAATTCACAATTGAGAAAATGCATGATTCTCTCCAATGTTGCAATATACTCTCTCCAATGTAAGGGAATTATACTTCATTTTGCCTTTCATTTCTTTACTAGTAAATACCTCATTGCCAAAGCTGTAGGAAAACAATTCAACACAAATGCAACAGGAAGAAATCATTTAACTATGTATCATTCCAAGATGCAAAATAATAATTTGGATAAGGATACTTAGTTTTAAGATTTAAGTCTAAGCAAATTTTTCTGAGAGTAATCCATCTCTGTTTTTCCTTATAGATGGTAATACCATGGTTTTATTCCTCAGTAATATTTGTTACATTTTATCAACAAAGTTTTGATTACTGATACATCATAGATGTTTTGTTTTTGTTGTATTTTGTTTTCCACAACACTCATATCAAATCTATGATCTTGTTTTGAGCATGCTATGTAAATGCTCTTTCATTGAACTACATATCAAGTCCTAGGTTTTTTGGGACAGTCTTATGAGGCCCGGACTGGCCTAGAAATTCCAATTTTCTGCCTTAGTTTTCAAAATATGAGGATCACAGATATTTACCACTGTACCCAGCATATGTGATTGTTTATACTGGCTCTTTATTTTTTATTTCTGAATCATTATTTATTTATTGTCCAAGTGATGTACACAAGGGTTACAGTTTCATATTCTTCTGGCTCTTTCAACCAATATTTTATGCTAGAATTGGACAGCAGACTTTTCATTGATTCTTATTACTCTTGTTCTTCTATTCATTTGAAAGTAATTCCTTGAAAATAACTAATTCTCCAGTTTTACATATCACTATGTTAAGGTCTTAAATATATGTCTGTACCTTCAGCTATTTCAAGTAAATATCCACAAATCTGAATAGAGAATTAAAGTGATTATCTGGATACTTCACATCACATATTCTTTGGTTTCAATTATTTTTTTAAACTCAAACCAAAGTGATTCAGTTCTAAATGGTCTGGGTAATTACATCAATTACCCATTTTGTGGAAGCAGACAGATTTCATGTCATAAGTTACAAACCATTAAAAACATTTTTTTTTATTTTTGAAAGATATAGGACTGTTCATTTACTTTGGCTTCCATTTGCCTGAGGCATTAATAGTTATATAGATGGATAACCAGAGGCATGCCCATATAATTATTCCTGACTATTTTCTTATCATGCATACCTTTTCCTTCATCATAATAGCACAATGTTTTTTTGTTAATCTTTGGATTAAGGACTACTTTCAATCATTCAACAGAATTTACTATTAATCTAATCAATATAATCTGTATCTCCCTTCATGCCAATTTTCAAAAATACTTAAGTGAAAGACAACTTTTAAAAAATCTAAGTCATTCTGCAATTTACACATTTTTGTATCAACCCACTTTCTAGTGACATACATAAGTGCTTCCTCTGAACAGATTTAATTTTTAATTTTCCTGAATCAGTGTTAACCAGGGAAAAGGTAATTGTTGTCAAGAGTATTCAAACTGTCAGAATATCCTTCAATCTAAAAGCTGTTAGAATCTGTGCAAAAGTAATTACTGAAACTCTATTCAACTGTAATAATAACCTGCCACTGATGACAGCAATTACTGGGAAAGTGTAATAGAAATCAAAGGCGCATTTTTCTCTGACAAGTACATTTCTAACTAAGGTTTACATTGGCTGAATAGTGTTGACAATGATGATGTGCTGTATCATTCTTAATCACGGCTGGCATGATGTTACAGTTTGAACTGCTCACTGTTAGAAAGCGACTAATTGCTTGTTTCATTTGACACTGTCCAGGCTCTCTGTATATAGGAATATGTATTTTAGATGAATAGAGGTTAAGTGTTATGCTTCCTTGACTGTTTTACATCCTTTTTAAGTGCAGGTTTTAAGTACATTTTGCCTCAAATAAAAGAAGCTAATTGTAGTTAGACCAAACTGACAAGGCAAATTTCTCAGATTCTCTAAAGGTTGGTAACCCATAATTAGGTCAAATTATTGGTGCTCCTTTCAGATCAAACCTTTAGCTGTGGTCATCTTCACAGTCAACATTCTTGGACATGCTTACTACCATGTCTTCAAGTGACATCACAGGATTCCTTTAAAAAGAATTCTCTGATATCATTATTAACAACAATGAAACTTATAAAAGTGTGTGCTGGCTTATTTTCTTAAATGAATCTGAAAGTATAATATTTTGATGCACATTCCTTTTCTTCTGAAAAATGAAAAAAAATGACAGGATTAAAATAAATACAATTTTGTTTTGTAGAGCTAACATGGAAAGTGTATGAGAAATGAAGGGATTCCAATAAAATTTTTTAATTTTTTAACCTGTTTAATTGAATGTTTTTCCAATATTTGGCGCTTTTTTTTTGCCAGTCCTGGGGCTTGGACTCAGAGCCTGAGCACTGTCCCTGGCTTCTTTTTGCTCAAGGCTAACACTCTGCCACTTGAGCCACAGCACCACTTCTGGCCATTTTCTGTATGTGCCTATAAATCTAGAAGTAAGCACACAGAGTGATCCCAAGCAGTTATAAATGAATTAACTGAAGTATAATCAAATATATGGAAAACACAAATAGTATATTCTTTAGAAAGACTAAATAAAAGCCTAACAAGATGAATATTAAGAAATGGGTGCTTTCAAGGGCAGGGGCTGTCAAGAAGGGAGATGTAGAAGAATGAAAAGGAGAAATGAGCAGAATGAAGACAACAATGTATTGTATGTGCCACAATACAGAAAAATAGGGAAGGTGTATGGAAGGAGGGGATGAAGATGTTGTAGTGATGGCACAGATCAAGATGCATTTTACACATATATTGCTTTGTTAAATGGCAAAACATTGAATACATAACCTACAAGTTAAGAAACCTGCGGGAAGGGATGGTGTGAGAGGGAAGGGTGAGAATGTTAAAAGGGGTGACATTGATCAAGAGGTATCATATCCATATACTACTTTGTTGAATGGTGACTCTTTTGTGCAACTACCCAAAGAAAACAAAAATGTACCTTAAAAATATTCATTCACTGTAAATTCAAGAAAATCGCAATGAGCCTTATATTAATATAACTTTTCTGTTTAAGACTCTAGCTTTTTAAAGAACAAAGTTAAATCAAGCTAAAAGTTTGATTATACTTTAGCCATAGTCTAAAAGACATGTGACAAAGGGGTCAATAATTAATCCTTCTCTCCTCTTTTTTTATGAATTATTGATACGGAGACAACAGTGAACTAGTCCTCAGAAAGTCTGAATTTTATATATGGATATACTTACTGTCATTACATAAGTTCATATAAAGTATAATATTGATAATCCTTGATATCTTAACCTAGAAAATTAATAATAATAACTATCCTGTCATTTATACATTATAATTATCAAGAAAGAAAGTGTTGGGTGGAGATGCAGCTCACTGGCAAAGCACTTGCCTAACAAGTTCAACATCCTGGGTTTGATCACCAATACCAAAAAACAAAAAGGAAGAAAATGTATACTAAATTATCTAATGAATTATATAGAACTTTTCGTTGTAATTAGATGTCATTATTTTGCCTTTAGAAATGTGTGCCTATGTTGTGAGAGTAAATAATTTGTGCATCTGTGGAAGATAAAAGTTATATCTTGTCAGAGATAGGATTCTTTTATAACAAAAGACAATGTTTCTTGCCAAAGGCAGACAGAAGACAATATATGAAAATCATATTTTGAGAGTCAGAAATAGCCCTATGTACTAATGACATATAGTACAACCAACTGTGGATCTATGCTCAAAGACAAAAATAAAATATAGGGCTAGCAATATGGCCTAGTGGTAAAGTGCTTGCCTCATACACATGAAGCCCTGGGTTCAATTCCTCAGCACCACATGTACAGAAAAAGCCAGACGTGACTCTGTGGCTCAAGTGGTAGATTGCTAGCCTTGAGCATAAAGAAGCCAGGGACAGTGCTCAGGCCCTGAGTTCAAGACCCAGGACTGGCAAAAAACAAAACAAAACAAAAATAAGATATAAATTTATAAGTAAAGCAGGTTGCACCTGAGAAGATGGAAGTTAAGGCAACAAACAAAACATGGCTTCCTCAGGATCATCTTTGTTATCTAGCATATTTCTGTTTCTTTCAAGATTTCTTTTAAGGATGGATTACCACATTCAAACAAATAACACTCAAATTGTTTTTAGTGAAGCCTCTGTTATATGCTCAAATTTAAAATGCTCAGTGAACATAATTCACATCTGTAAATCTGACAAGGAACATTCATAATGAATTAGGCAAAAAAAAATTTGTTGCTAATTCCATTTTCAATTGCTGAATTTTGTTCACATTTTTTTCTCTTACAAACAACAAAACAAAAATGATTGTGTTTCTGTGTGTGTGTGTATGTGTGTGTGTGTGTGTGTGTGGTGTGGTGTGTGTTAAAAGGAACTTCTAGGAAGCATTTGAAATCTGATCTAATTATTTGTTTTCAGTCTTGGTGAGCTAATACCATTCAAAGATTCTCCTAAATAGAGACATGTTAAGGAAAGGAAAAAATAAATTGAATTAAATCTGCAGCTCTTAGAAACAAGTTGTTCAGTTAGGGGGTTGTTGTTTTTTTCTTATATTTTGCTACTCTTCATTGAAATGCATCCTATTTAATTGTGTCTGCTCCCTCCTGTTCCATGGATAGGGCACAGCATGTATTTATTGTTGTGACATGTCAACAGTATGAATCATCCCTAAAGTCATCATGTGCTCAAATAGCTTTGGTTCTTCTGCTCTTTAGATTCAGGCTGATTATGCCAAAGCTCAACAGGAAGGATTCATTCATGGTCTGAGCCATTAACTTTAAGATTTGAATTACTTGATGCAGTAAGTAGAAAGAGGTCTGAATAGTCTGTACATGGAAAGAATGAGAGCCTGTGCACAATGAAACTTTGTCCATAGACACGAGAAGGTTTTTGACTATACTTAAAATGCTTTCTTCAATTCTGTGAACCTCCTTACAGGAGAAAAGAGTTAAAACTAATAAAGAATAGTTTTCTAATTTTATAGTTTTATAATTCTAGTTTTCTAGTTTTATAATTCTAAAGATGTGGCTGGTAATCACCTGAATCAGAATCTTCTATGGTATTTGTTAAAAAATACTGGTATGACTGTTAGATGCTGTTTCTTTTTTTCTTTCAGTTTGCAAATATAACTAACTTTAGTGGTCCTGGAAACAGTTCATGTTAAATGATTTGAAAAAAACATGTTTATAAACTAAATATTACTTGTGATCTTCTCAATAGTAAGCAAATGCCCTTGGGAAAGGAAATTGGGTAACAGGCACATGCGCGCACACACACACACACACACACACATACCACACACACACACACACCACACACACACACACACACACACACACACACACACACACACCCCAATGTCAGACTGGACAGAAAAGTCTGTGAAATTCTTATCTCCAATTCGTGTCACCAGCAATCCAGAAGTGGAGCTATGCTTCAAGTGGTAGAGCAAAAGTGCTCAGGGACATTGCCTAGCCCATGAGTCCAAGCTTATATAATTAGTATTGGCCCCTTGAGAAAGCTAAACACTAACATGTATTGAGCATGTATTGTATGCCAATACTGTACATAAGGAATTAACATTTCCAAGAGTCTTAATGTGGTTACTATTATTTTCACCATTTTATATATGAAGAAATTAGAGAATGTAAGGGGTAAGTAACTCATCAGAATCACTTAGCCAGTAAATAGCACAACTAGAATTCAATTCAGTGTAGCCTCCTGCTCCCAAACACTGTGATTTGTGAAGATACCCAAATCATTTTTCTCTGGAGATAAGAGTATGTTTAGAAAGAAAATTGAATACATAATTTTGTAACAATCCTTGAGTTCAAGAAAATAAAGAAAGATACAGGAGGTTTAAAAGAATCACATTCTATACTTTTACTGCCTTGCTGATTTGTTTGTAAAGTTATTTTTAAATTTTATTTATTTATTTATTTATTTATTTATATATTTTTTCCAGTCCTGGGCCCTCGCTTGTTTGCTCAAGGCCACTTGAGCCACAGTGCCACTTCTGGCTGTTTTCTATATATGTGGTGCTGGGGAATTGAACCCAGGGCTTCATGTATACGGGGCAAGCTCTCTTGCCACTAGGCCATATTCCCAGCCTCTAAGTTTTG